>NC_052475.1:3791808-3831595 GCF_009730915.1 Dioscorea cayenensis subsp. rotundata
AACAAGGAACTATACTCAAAGCTAAGTAGATATTGCAACCTTGTATGGTAGATATCTATTTATATGTTATTTATTTTAAAATTATGAAAACAGTACTAAAGTAAATCATTAAGGAAAAAATCTAAAAACCAATGAAAAAAGAGAATTATATTATAAAAGGTAATTTATCTATTTACATACCATCTAATTATATTTTATTAATTAGTCCACTTCAAAACATAAAATAGGATAACAAAATTTGGCCGAATTATTTCATCCAGTGTCATTAAATATACAGACGATGAGCCACTACAATCGAGATCCCTTTCCCACTCCTAGTCCAGTCCTCCCATATCAAGGTCCATCCATATCTTATTATGTCCATGCCAGGGCCCTTAGTCCTTCTTCATCCTATTCATCTGAAGGTATTGGAGCAAGGATCATGTCACATTCATTAATTAGGCTATATGTGTATTAGATGTCTACCTGGTTTTATAATATAAACACATGCTGCAGATGATATACCAGTACTCTGATTAATTTCTGGACACTCCTGTATAATTCATTAAAAGGAGGAACTAGCAAAGGGTTGATGGCACTGCAACGTTATAAAACTCCAAAGCA
This sequence comes from Dioscorea cayenensis subsp. rotundata, assembly GCF_009730915.1. Classification (NCBI taxonomy): domain Eukaryota; kingdom Viridiplantae; phylum Streptophyta; class Magnoliopsida; order Dioscoreales; family Dioscoreaceae; genus Dioscorea; species Dioscorea cayenensis. Next base: position 3,792,412 of record NC_052475.1, read on the forward strand.
AGAAACCAATAGAGTGTTAGAACTTGCAGCTAGATATCTATAGATCCAAGTCAGTAAACTAGGACTTAAGTATTATAAAGAAAAATAGCAAAAAAAACTTTGTATTGTCAGAGCTAAAATGAATCGCTTTCCATTTTAAGGCCTCCAACGGTAAAAAGCCGAAAAATGGCTGTTTAAAGTGTTAACTTTCATTTTTGACAGAGCGGCAAAATCATATTCATGTAAACCATATGCCAGAAGAAACACAATTTTTTCAATATATTCTGTTTGCTTTTTTTCAATTGCTTTGACAGCAAATTTGTAGATAAATAAAACTTATATATATATATTTAACCCATTTCGCCATGAAACACACTGCGCCATTATTGAAGATGTAGTTTTTTTTTTTTTTTTTTTTTGACGAATTGTGAAAAATGAGAAAATGTTTGGACATACAAGTAAACTTATTCAAGGCCAAAAATGGAACCGTGGTGGCCCAGAGATATATTATAACTGAGGAGTGATTCTGAGTGACTGACTAGGTGTCTCAAAATCACAAATGGCGGAAATGCTAATGGAGATCATCCATGCACTATAGTATTTTACGTAAATTTTAAATTTAAATTAGGAGTAAATTTTAATTTTAAAAGTTATAAAAGTATTAGTAAAACCTCAAAATTTTAAATAATAAACCTAAATTTACCTGCATCATACATAGAAGATAAACGCATCCCGAGTATAGTTTTCACTTACACTATGATGTAGAAAATAAAAGACAATTTACAAAAATTATTAGGATAATTGTAACACTTAGTGCTAAGAAGGATAACAAATATGTGAGTGCTGCTAGGCATCACTCATGAGTTAACTAGCTAACTACTGTCCAAGTGGTTTGAAGTTTTACTCGTTTTAACTTTGCAGTACAAAATAATTAATGATACACATATATACCCAAAGTGACATATAATAGCACTATTATGATACTGATGATTTATCATTTTGCACAAAATCTATGATGTGCTGATATACCTTGAATCACCATGCAGTTTACATTAACAAATATATAGAGGAGGTCATACTCAGACCAGGTGTTCAACTACACTAGTAAAATTGAGATCTGTGTCAGTCGTCTTTGATGAATGGGTAGCTTAGCTCAAGTATACTTTATAGGATATATAAACGAATACCTACTCTTCAGGTAGATACATGTACTCGCACATAATTAATGCCATTGTATATATATATAATTTGTAACAAACATGAACTACGCCCAACGGTGTTTGAAAAGTAGACAGGTTGAGCCATTCCCATCTTTTGCTGCTCCGCTGTCTGTGCTGGGGAGCGAGATCAATAGCTAGGAAAGACAGGCGCTTGGTAAAAATATCACATGGGTTTTGCCATTGAAAGTGTAAATGAGTAATTTTGAAAGAGTAGAAGCGTAGGAGGAGAGAGGAGTGTAATGTAGTGATTTCGAATATTTTTGGCCTTTTTACACACAACATAGGTAATAATCGTATATAGTATATCAATTGGTGTATCATCATAACACAATATATAATATATGATAAAAATATATATATATAACATATATATAATACAACAATCAGAAAATATTTATTTGAGATTATAAGGAGTCATAACATCTTTGTTATTATTGATGAACATTGGTTAAAATGTGAACATCCAATAATCACTCAAACAATTTCAATGAACTTAGTGTGAGATAGCATCACCATACAAGACTGCTGCCAAGTATCCACTCATATGCCAAATAACCAAATCAAAACTAACATACAACTTTGAATTAAAATCATAGCTTGTAGATAAGTCATATTACCCAATCTTAATTACATTGTGCATTCTAACATACCATGACTGGATAAAAATTTATCATACATTATAATAATCAAGAGTTCAAATGATGTTTGACAAACTTCCCAAAATAGTTCAGACTTGAACATCAAGTTAAGTTGCATTAAGAACATCCAATAGCTCAACAAGCTTGGTCTTCATCTTCACATATACTCGCCTATTCAGATTCTTCATATTATACCTCACATAACAAGAATAAGTGGCATTTCAATCATATATATAAAAATCATCAAGAAAACAATAAGAGATGACATCCAGCATGATTTCTTCGACAAACTCATCATGAAAATCCCTACTGAAATATAAGAGATGACAAACCTCTTGAATTAGGTGGAAGCTAAGTTGAGAGCTGAAAGACTTGTCTCTATTCGAGATAGATGTCGATCAACGAGCGATTGCTCCTTACAAAGATACGTGTATCAATGGCGTGGTGAAATGAGAAAGATATGGTTTTTAAGAAGTAAAGGATATAATGAATTATTAAAATAAGTAAAGGACAAAGATTGTTATTTTATATTATTTATCAAAATATATATATATATATAAACACCCACTCCCCCTAAAAATCCCAATTTGAGGGAATGGGCTATTAGAGCCACCCTCCTCACCCTCACTTCCCCATCCAAAACATGTACTGCATCCCCAAACACCCCCTCATCCCTCTCTACTCCCCCAACCAAACATAGTCTTAAGTGCCCAAAACAACTTTTAACACAATTATAGCTTCCCGTAGGAACTCACATGGGCCCCACCAAAATGGGTTTCGCGCAGATTCCATTCCATTCCATTAAGCTCAACTTTCCATTAATAGAAAAATATAACAAATAATAGTAATAATAATTAAAGAAAAGTTCAACTTGGCCAACATTCTCATGACCCATTCACAGCCTTATCTCGAGATAAAGTGAGTCAAAACCATTAATTTTCAAAAGTAATCAAATCCAAGTTAGGGTCATTGACTTGGCCAAGCTCAAAGGGTCAAGATTGATGGATTCGCATAGGGTCAAATCCAAGTTAAATCAGGATTAATAATAAAATATTAAAAATATATTATAATAATTAATTTTGATCTCCCTCACTTCCTTTAGACATGCACTTCTCCATTCACTCCGCTTCTCTCATTCTCCTTTCTCTTAAAAATTATAACCCGCTAAAACCGGACCGGTCAATCAAATCCTGCGGTAAGTTTTTATCGATCAAAACTCGAAGTCAAAAGAGTGTAGCCGGACCGGCCTCATAGTTGGTTTCTGATTTTTCCGATCAAACTGGCTGGTCTGGTAAAAAATTAACTATATTCATTAATTTATGTATTTTAAAAAATATTTCAATAGTCAATTACTAATATATATATATATGTGGAAAATGTGGACATATCACTTGTTTGATGTAGGCACACATGAGAAGCACGAAAGCAAATTTTAAAATATATGCCTTCACCATATGCAAGCTGAGGCTTGAACCTTCCTTCCTTAATAATGAAATATGAATTACTTTATGTATAGAACTTAATACCAATAAACTAAACCATTGTTAGCTCAGCATACATATATATATATATATATATAGACAACAACCATTTTTAAGCGTTAAATAAAATCAACATTTAAATACCAAATGGAGCTCGACCATTTTCATCATAGGTGAAATGCCGAGCTTCTTTTGATCCAATAATGAATGACTCCTACGATATTTAAATACATCTCGCTCCAACATTTACTTCGGAATAGATAATTCAACCAATATGGCATATCTCGATTTACGAATCAACTAGTGATAGGCTTCGAGTGATGCGCCCTCGTAGTTCATTCACGTAATCATCACTCTTTTGGTCGTGGATGCCCACACAATATGAAAGTATATGGACCAAGACTCCTCCTTCAATGCCTTCCCAAGTCTAACATTGGCTTTCATAAAAATTGGCCTCCAAGTGTCGAAGGTAGTGCATGTGGGGAAGAAGGGAAGACCTTTGCAATGATGCTCACATAGCTCCTTAGACCTCGTTTTGACACAAATGTAATTATCTCTTCATAATCTCCTTCATAATAAAGCATCACCTAACTTGAAAATAAACCACATCCAATTGGCATCGGTCTCGTTGTCGACAATACCGAAGACAACGTGGAAAAACCACTATTTCATCTTTGCCTGTGGCACCCAATAGAGTACCCCGATACTTTCCAAGGAGGTGAGTACCATTTAGAAACAGCAGCGGCCTGCAAGCCCTCTTGAATCCCATACGATACATTCACGAATGAAAAATGCATGTTTAAAACGCCACCGCCTCTTTTCCACAATGCAATGTCGCTCGGGTTTATCTCAATCACATTATCCATGTACCAAAGCAACAAATTGTAGTCAGCAGATGTTGCTACTGGTCAGGATCACCTGGCATACTTTTACCCAACCAAACTTGCTTGTATAGAATGTGGACACCATGTTCCCTACTAACATGTCCTTCCGAATGTCGATGGCCTTATACATGAGTCGGGTCCTAAGCTTCTCGAATCACTCGTAGGCGCTTAGCCACTTTTAGATGCTGGGATGTGGCACCAATTCAATTCCACCACCGTAGTGTGTGTCGGTGCATTGTCTTCGATTCAAAAGTATTCTTATTATATTCCTTTGATGCATAAAGGCGCCATGGATAACCAATGGTAGTACATTCTACAGTCACCCGGTGTTTTTTATTCATTATGAATTTGAAGTCAAAATTCCATTTGATTGCAAAAATTTCAACGTACATCTCTCGAAAATGGTCAATGCCTAGAAAACATTGTCCGATATCTAACAACAACACCTCACATTGATCTAATGAGGAAGGAAGCGCATGCCACACCATCGTGATCTCCATGAGGTAGAATGATACGCCAGAATCCAACTCCTACCACCACTGCTTTAAGCGTAAAATCATCAATATTTTAAGTGGAAACATAAAAGTTTAAATGGAAACTAGAAACTTTAAAACGAAAAATAACATTTTTAAATGGAAACATAAAAACTTAAGTGGAAAAGAACATTTTTAAAGAAAACTGGATAACTTTAAAAGGAAACTGGGATGGAAGATAACAAAGCAAAACTTATGGTTTTGCTTTGTTTTATGTGGAAACATATTTTTTAAGTGGAAACTGAATTAATTAAGAGAAAACATATACTTTTAAGCGGAAACTAGGATAATTATGCAATAATTAACTTCTACAACTATGTAAACATAAAACATAAAGGAAAAAAACTTTACAATGAGAAGAAATTGTTTTCAATAGGATGCGATAATGGCACATCATCCTGCTCCCAACCACTAGATCGACTACAACGCATTCAAGAGAGAGACACGCTATCACATGCGCTAAAAGCCAAATCCCTCGCTTTCATCTGACAAAACCATTTTTATGTCCATCGTGTAACAAACTTCACCTGACACCCGAAAAATATCGAAACCCCATCGCTCACATATATCCGCTAACACCGATTCCCCAAGAAGTGCGCGTGAACACTAGCACTGCCCCTCCCCTATCTGTATTCAAGCAATAAAGCACAAAAACTCACCATAATAAACATGCATTTTTATATATTGTTACTCTTTTCTCTCGTGATGATTGGCGTGAGGGCAAGGAAGAAATCTCATATTGTTGTGCAACCCGAGAAAACTCGAAATGAAATGCATCAAATGAGGAATTGAAAAACTCTAACAATCCAAGCTGATGAGTTTTCCAAACTTTGTTTGAGAAAATGAAAAATGCAAAAAAGTGCTCGATCACGACGCGACGCATGCTTCCACCAATTTCAAAGGCAAAAAAGGAATTTCATAACATGGATAATGCCCGAGTGACCTACAGGAGACAAAAGCCAAGTGAAACACTAACGGAAGGACTGTCTGGGGTATTCAAAACTTGCAGGGGATGTTGGGAAGATTGAATTTTTTGAGGGGTAAACTGTAATTTTCCCATTTATTTATCATAATTAATCTTTGAATTTATATAATATATTAACTATGAATAGAAATGAAATTATATAAATAAAATATTACTTTTATGTATTTTTTAATATTATTAAAGAATGACTGCAATATAATAAAATATAAAAATCTTTATCAATAACCAAATATGACTACAAATACACTTTATACGAAACCAAATTATTTCAATTCATTCAAAAACACAGATACTCATTGAAAAAATGAAAACCCAAATACAGAACCCACATTTTAGTTAAAATATAGACTTGCCAAAAATATATATTTTCATCGACGGGGTTTTTTAAAATAACTTTGTTTTGATATAACTAATTATGCCATTACATTTAAAATAGAAAAATGGACTTGTGTATATGATTCTGTTAGAATAAATTTAGGCCATTAAGAAATTTCTGAATTTGGGTCCGGTACCTAACCCATGCTTGCTGGAAATATATATATATAGATAGATATACACTTTTAATTTAATTTATTTTATTTTATTTTTAATTTATTTATTTATTTATTTATTTATTTGCTTTTTAAAAATTACTTGAATACATTACAAAAATTTATCTAACTTGGGATTAAAAAATATTCTAGTAGTTGAGGGAAACAAACTTGGATAGAAAGAAAGTTTTTGAATAAATCATGCATAAATCCTTTGCATGTTTAGGTATAAATCCCGTGTAAAGTTTGAGATAAAATATATAATCCCACGTGCATATGAAATATATATATATTTATATTATGAATAAATCATAGATGATTTTTTAAAAAAGAATTATTTTTAGTATAAATAATTATTTTTGTTCATCCTTGATAGAATGTTTTCTATTTAATTTATTTAGAAAAAATTTCAGATACCATCTCTACAATTATTTAATTGGTATTTATCTTTTTCTTTTAAATTCAAAACTGCATGTTCAAATCCTATCTAGGTACCGCAAATTCAAGAGTAACAAGTTTCGCATGATAGTATTCTAATTTAAAAACTCATAAGATGACAAGTCCAATTCAAGCTATCTTGAATAAAAACATAATAGACAAGCTTCAAAAATTAAAAATATAATATCTGAAAGTTGCATGAATATGTACTGTAACAAATCTAAAAACCCTTCATGCATGGTTATAAAGTCATGGGATTCTCTCACTCCACTGAATGAATTTATCTCTAAGATACTGAGAGGGACAATGGGCGGTGACGCTTGTTCTAAGGGGCTGTGTGGCTCACAGAATGCGCAAAACATTACCCAGTGAAACCTGCGTAACTGCTCAAATTACCGTGTTCTACATCGTAGCAGTAGATAACGTCGATCAGTAATGTAAGATTACCAATAACGAAATATTACCAGTAAGGTGAGAATCACATTACCACCAAAGACAGTGTCCATCCAGCATTACCAAGTTGGTAATCTCGGCATGTATTTTCCAATTATACCCACACTCATTTAATCTAATTCCTTATTACACTCCCTAGTTTTTATTTTCCTTTATTATTTTTAATATTATAATTTAATTATTTATTTATCTAAATACTTTAAATTAAGTTTTTTCGAATTTTTATCATGTAGGGGATATTTTTGATAAATACAAAGATATTTTAAAAAAATTGTGATTATCTTTTTATATTATAATTTAATTATTTATTATTTAAATACTTTAAATTAAGTTTTTCAAATTTTTATATGTAGGGGTATTTTTGGTAAATACAAAGATATTTTTAAAAAATTGTATAATTTTTGATATTATAATTTAATTATTTATTTATCTAAATACTTGAAATTAAAGTCGCTCAAATTTTTTTATACATAGGGGTATTTTTGGTAAATACAAAAGGTATTTAAAAAATTGTAAAAATAATTTTTGATATTATAATTTAAATTATTTATTTATTTTAAATACCTTAAGTTATATTTTTAAAAATTTTATACATAGGGGGTATTTTTGATAAATACAAAGGTATTTTTAAAAATTGTGAAAAATAATTTTTAATATTATAAAGTTTTAATTATTTATTTATCTAAATACTTTAAATTATATTTTTTTCAAAAATTTTATATGTAAGGATATTTTGGTAAATTTGACATATTATTGAGGTGATTACAATGACTAACCAAACATAGTGAATGAAAGATTACCAAGAATATAAATTCTCAACTAAAATACTGGAATCTCACATTACCACAATATTTCCAGCATATAATATAGAATATATCATTATCGTGAACCAAACGCTTTCCCAGTGTATTGTTGTTGTCACGGTGTTAGTTGTTGAGTGTGGCGATTGATGCAGCGATGTTTCTTGCTGTCATGTTAAGAATATCGATGGTGGTTACAATAACAATGTTTGTGCTAGACATGATTCTATCGGTATAAAGGTAAATAGCACTGTATCAAATATATATTAGTATGGGAGCTTGCATTTCTACTAAAGGTTTAGAGAAGAGAACGTTCAGACTTCAGAGTGAAATTTAGAAATTTAGAAATTTTTGGATTGTGTCAAAAACCCGACCCATACTAATTAATCTACTAAAGCATATATATATAACATTCATTTTAAAAAATTATTTGAATGCATGTTGAACAAAAGCGCACATCCTTGGTACGCGCAATACTAGCACGAATCTTAACGAACAGGCAAAGATGGGCTCAGAAATTGTCAAGCGGGTAAATTTTTTAGTATGTCACTAAACTTTGGCTCATTTTCACTTTAATCATCGAACTTCAATTTATATCAATTTGATCACTCAATTTTAATTTGATTTCATTAGGGTAATAAATCGAGGGATTTCGACCCCAAATGAATGATGTGACTCTTTTTCAATCGACATGTACACCTCCGATGAGCTTAATAATGTGTTATAGGGAGAAGCTAATTCGATTTTCAAACAACCAGTGTAATCGGGTTAGGGGTTGAAATCCTTTCGATTTATTGCCCAGGGTGAAATCAAATTAAAGTTGAGTGGCCAAATCGATTCAGATCGAAATTTGGTGATCGAAAAGAGAAATGAGCCAAAAGTTTAGTCGATTTAAGTAAAAATTTACTCCGTTGTCACACATCCACCTTTCATATATACATATAATAGTATTAGTATATTCACGAGTGATCGATTTAGATGGTTAACTATGCCCGCAAAGGCTTTTCGTGGCAGTGAATGTTGAAATTGTGAGAACATACAATGTATAAGCATATCATATACTTACATAATAATTAGTAAACCATACATGATAATTAGCGAAACAATAACACTTTACCTCCAGCTAGAGCTATTAGACCAAAAACAACAAAAAACTAAGACATCAAGTTCTCTCTCGCCAATGGTTGTGTATTATAGATTGTGGAGTATGGTGTTGGTCAATATATGATTTTTTTCTATCAAGGATATATATAAATCATCCAATCATTATCCATATTAATTATTAGGATAAACATAGAATCCTAATAATAAAAGTTATAAACCACATTATTCAATTTGATCTAGAATTAGATTAATATCATCACCAATTTAATTTTTATCACATTGAATACAAAAATAATATTATTACAGCTAAATACACTTTATTACATGTGACTCTCTTCATTAATCTTTGATAAGAGAATTTTGAAAATATTTTTGAATATATGTAATTTTATAAAGTATAAATCATTGATAATTTTGAAAATCAATTCACCGCAACCAAGACATCTGGTTTTCTTTGGTTTCTCACGTGACTAAGGTTTTCCCATAGAACCCTCTCGCCTATAAAATGCATATGGGTCTTTACATTCAAAATAAGGAATAAATTTTAAGAGCAAATACACCGCAAGAAAAATGCTAAAATTGGAATGAAAAAATTAGCAAAAAAACATTTGTGCCAAATTTGTTATAACATTTGACATAGAACTAACAAATTGCGTCAAATATATAAATTTTTTAAATAATAGTATTTTAATTCGGTACCAAATACCGTGTCAAATATAGAAATTTAATAAGTTTGCAAGACTGTGGACAAATTTAATAATTTTACAAGACCATGCTAAATGTTGTGTCAAAGATAATAATTTTTTTTTAAAAAAAAATTAGCAATACCGCATCAAATGACATGCCAAAATTACAAATATTATAATTTACTCATATTGTGTCAATATATAAATATAATAATTTAGTTATACTATGTCAGATATCTGGTCAAATATACAAATTTTATAAATTTTATGGTTTTATTTATTTATTTACATATATATATATATTTATTTATTTCAGAAGTGTTTGATCGGATGAGCAACATAATTTGATATTGTTGTTTGGTAGCATACAGGGGCAGACCCACATAGGTGGCAGCCCGGGCTGGTAGGCCGAAAAACCTTAAAAGAAATGTGTCTAATGAAGAAGCAAGATTTTTTATATGAATATTAATGTTTAATAATATTTTGTTTATCTTTAACCAATATATAATGGGCATGTGATTTAGTGATTTGTGGGAGTTGGATGATAGGAGCCCACTATGGTTCAAATCCAAAAGTTTGCAATGCTAAGTTTTTAATAATTTTAGTAATTAAAAACAAGTCTTTTTTTCAAAAAATTATGGAAATTTTATAAATTATAAAAAAACAATGTTCTAAACTTTATAATTTTTTTAATAATTAAAAAAAAATTAAATTGATAATGTGGCATGATTAAATGTAAAAAATTTTAGTAATGAAAATTTTTTCTTATTTAAAACTTACTAAAATTTTAAGGTTTAATAAAATTTGAGAAATTGTTCAAAGCATCCCTCACAATGATAGTAGTTGATTTCAACCCCCTTATTGATGAGTTATGGTTCTAACGATGGTCATGGTTAGGCGAGGAGAGCCATGGTTGGAGCTAAGAAGCCAAGAAATTAAAGGGTGGTGAATATGAGAACATTTACTTTTTATTTAAACCCAGGGCTGAACTAAATTCACAGGGTCGCCACTTTGGTAGCATATGAAGTCATATAATAAGTTTTGAGTGCATCAAGAGCCATTCCATGTGAATGTCTACAAGAATATAATAAATACTTTTTATGAGGGTGTTGTGATTGAAGGTAAATTTAATTATGGAGAAAAAATGAAAAGAAAGAGGGTGGAAAATGTATATATATATAGTTTTTCTCCTATAACTTTTCCTTTTTCTTCATTTTTCTTTATACATATAATGATTTTTGCATCTTTATATCATTAAAAAAATCTTTTTGAGTCAATTAAAAAAACATAGTTTTATTTTTCCAATGTGTTTGATATATTTTTTTAGAAAATTTATATTAGGGGTTTTTCAGTGTGTACCCCGAATAATTTTTGAAATTGCATATATACCCCTGAATAAAAGTAAATTGCATAAATACCTTTGAATAATATATATAATTAGCGTATATACCCACAGGGTTCATATTAGTTTAAAAACCATCCGATTAACAAACAACTGATATATAAAATGACTATTATACCCTTTACATATATACCCTTGAAAAGTTTTTGTAAGTTGTACAATGGCTATTTTGGACCTTTTGTATATCTTAATCCAAGTTATAACCATAGTTAATTAAGTTTGATTAATAAATCTAACAGTAGGGGCATATCCGTAATTACCTATATTTTTTTGCAGGGGTATATATACAATTATGTTTTCGAGGATAAATACACAATTATAGAACTTTTTGAGGGGTTTTATAACCAATTTTTCCTTTAAATTATATATATATATATATAGGGTTGTAAATAATATATTTGTGTTTATGTTGTTGGTTTTGGTGACCAAACTTGATCCAACCCATTTTATTATTACTAATAAAGACAGGGGCAAAACGCAAAAGAAACCCTTAACATAAATATGTGGGTATTGAGAAGGCATCTATAGTGAGAAAAAGAAAAAGAACCATGCATGGGTTTGTTCTATGCGTGTATTGGAAGGAGGAAGATGAAGAAAGCATCTCTTCTTCTATTAAATCCTAATCAAATTGGCAAGTTTGTTTGGAGCAATCTTGGAGGGTAATTTCTCTTTTTTTTTTCTTGGTGTGATCATTTAGGAAAGAGGGGTTTTCTAGAGTTATTATTTGTATTTCTTTATTATTGGTGGTGATCTCAAGTGTGCATTTGCTTAAGGATTTTTGTATTTGTTTATTTTGATAGTGGATTTGATTCGGAGTTTGGCCCATGGTTTTTTTCCTCTGAATAAATTGTTCAATTTATTACCCCAAAACTATTCTATTTACATCAAGAAAAACTTGCTATGAAAAACTCAACAAGTGGTATTAGAGAGCGGTTTGTTGATTTGGGGTTTCTTGGTGTGAATTGAAATGGAAGATTTTGCCAGTACAATGATGAAATTACTGGCTTCAAATTATTCAATTTGGAAGTCAAAGATGGAGGACCCTCTTTATTGAAAAGGATTTATATGATTCTATAAAAATTAGGGTGCTACTAAGCGAGGGCAGGGAAAAATCTAATGATGATTGGGAGAAAATGCATAGGAAAACTGTAGGAACTATTTAATAATGGGTTGATATCAGTGTATATCATCATATAAGCAAAGAAGTTGATGCATAGGTGTTATGAAAATATTTAGAAAATATGTATGAGAGGAAGAATGCTCAAATGAAAGCTTGTGAATCTGAAGCTTAAAGATGGGTGTTCAATTCTTTGAGCAGCAGAGTAATTTTTCAAGATATGGTAAATCAGTTGAGCACCATGAAAATAGCATTAGATGAATTGCAAGCATTATTACTCTTGAGTTCTTTGCCTGACAGTTGGGAAAGCTTGGTAGTGTCTCTCAGTAACTTTGCTCCAAATGGTGTCCAATCTTTATCTATGGTAATAGATAGTCTTTTTAATAAACGCCTAAATGTATGTATTTTTATATGTATTTATTTTTGTATGAATTATGTATTTTTATTGATGAATTGATTCCCTTTTATGGTTTAATTGTTTAATTTTTGTGTTTTCGGGGCACTAAGAAAGCCTAGGTGAGCTCAACGACGCAATTTGAGAAGAAATCGACACCGAAAATAGCGTTTTAGGGCCCCGGGCACTGAGCAACACTGTAGCAGCTTGAAGCACGAAGAACTTGAAGAAATTCTAAGTCTAGAAATCCTTACGGGCAACTTCACGACCGTGAAGTCAACCGCAAGAAATTCAGAGAACTACGACAGATGTAGTAGTTCTTTATGTGAGGATTCTTGTAGTAGTCTTTGTAGCAACTAATGATTTTTCGACTATTAATTTTTTTAGCAACCTCACGGCCAATATTATGACCGTGAGGCCACCCGTAAGCCATCCCGAGACCACCTTTAAAAAGAGGGTTAAGGCATCTTGGAAGGGGTCTTTGGCCACCATTCTACATCTTCATCATCTAGGGCTTTAAGGCTGCGGAAGAAGGCAGATCTAGGGGCCAATTCAAGGGGAGAAGAGAGTGCTATCAAGGGAGAAGATCTAGGGAGCTTACCAGCTTGGATCCCACAAGTTCTCATTACCACCTTCTAGTCTTCATCTTAGGGGAGTTTGTTATGAGCTTTATCTTGTATTTCTTGTTTCTATGCTTTCTCCTTTGTGATGATGAACTAGACTCCCAAGGTCACCGGGCATCCGGGTGAAGCTTGAGGATAAACTTCTTGTATGGATGCTTTGATTTACATTTATGGCATTTTGTGTGGTTTTGTGATCCTTGCTTGGTTCTCTTTGATGTGTTGTTTTACATGAGAACTCTGTGATTCAACTTCTAGGTTGAATTTGGTGCGTGACCATCGCCCTTGTACTAGACACACCAAGTTTGGATGGGATTCATGTATGAATACGCCGTGACCATCGGGTATTTCATACCCTTCCAACCATTAGAGTTGGACCTAGGTTGAGTTTTGGCCCTAATTAAAGTTTCTCTGTGTGTAATGCAATCATAGGAGGATTTGGGCGAAAACGATTCCGACCTAATACTTGTATGGGATTAGGGGTTATTGCCGTGACCATCGGGGTAATCTAGTTTAGGATGTCTCTTGGTCTAACCACCATTGCTTTTATAATTCTAACATCCGTCTAGCTTTAGTAGTCTCAAGGGGATCCTAGCCCGAGGACCTCGGACTTTCATTGCTACTTGCTCCCTTGACATGCTTATGTGGTGAGCCTTAGTCCATGTGTTTATAGTTTTCTCTTTGTTATTTTTCTTATCTTGTTTTAATCCTGTATTTGGTAGATTAGACAGTGTCATCTAGGGGAAAGTAATAGCAGCTCTTGGGACCCCAGGAAATGCAAGCCTCTCGTGCATGCACGAAAGGTATTACTTGATGACCCGTGCGCTTGCGGACTCACCACCTTTACAATGAGGATACTAGAAGGAAAGATACGAGCATTGATACTTCACAGGTTCTTGTTATAGTTATAGAGAATAGAGACATGAGTAAGAGCCGAAGTCCTAAAGGGTGATCTAAGTCAAGGGGTAAGTCATATCCAAAAGGTAAATTTACTTGCTATCATTGTGGCAAAGAAGGGCATTTTCGAAGAAACTATAGGATCTGGAAAAAAGAGCATAATGATGAGAAGAATTCAAAGAAGACAGATGATCAGAATACTACTACAGCTATATCTATTGAAAAGAAAGAGTTGGTTGTACTTTTCTTTAATGAGGATGAAAGCCAAATTCTTGATTCTTGTGTTGAGTGGGTTATTAATTCAACGGCATCATACCATGCTACATAAAAGAAGGATGTCTTTAATACATACAAATCGGGGAAACTTTAGCGAGTAAAGATGGGTAACAGTAGTTATGCAAATATAGTGGGTACCGGTAATGTTTGTGTGGAGACAAATGCCGGTTGTACATTGATTCTAAAAAATGTGCAACATGTTCCAAAGTTGTGCTTGAATTTGATTTCTACTCATGTTTTGGACCTAGAAGGTTATTTCAATATCTTTGGTGACAAGAATTGGAAACTTACTAGAGGTTCAATGGTGGTTGCCAAAGGTACTTTGTGTCATACATTATACAAGACTCAACTGAGAATGATTAAAGGTGACTTGAATACAATTGAAGATGAAGCTTTTTAATTCCCTAGATTTGTGGCACAAGAGGTTGGCACATATGAGTGAAAAAGGCTTGCAAATTTTGGTAAAGAAGTCTCTCATTTTTGCTATAGGTATGAGTTTAAACCCTTGTGATTATTGTTTATTTGGCATGCTACAAAATGTTTAATTTAGTAAGTACTCTGAAAGGAAAAATAATATTTTTGAGTTAGTTTATTCTGATGTATGTGGTCCCATTGATGTGGAAACTCTAGGAGGTAGTAGATATTTTGTTACTTTTATTGATGATGCTTCACGAAAGGTTTGGGTGTTTTTTTTAGATCAAAAGAGCAAGTGTTTCATGACTTCAAGTAGTTTCATGTCATGGTGGAAAAAGAGAAGGAGGCATCCTTGAAGTGTCTCTGCAGTGACAATGGAGGTGAATACACTTCAAAAGAGTTTGAAAATTACTGCTTGAAGTATGGCATCAGACATAAGAAGACTATTCCTGGTACTCCACAACACAATGGTGTAGCTGAAAGAACAAATACAACCATCCTATAGAAGGTCAAATGCATGTTAAAAATGTCTAATCTGCATAAGCCATTTTGGGGTGAAGCCTTTAATACAGCTTGCCACTTAATAAATCGATCTCCATCAGCAACTTTAGATTTTGATATTCCTAAGAAAGTATGGTCTAGGAAATATGTCACTTACTCTCATTTGAAGGTATTTGGGTGCAAAGCTTTTACACGTGTACCAAAGGAACAAAGATAAAAACTTGATGATAGGCTATTTCATGCATTTTTTTGGGTTATGGAGATGCAAAGTTTGGTTACAAGTTATGGGATCCAATGAAGAAGAAGATCTATAGATCCAGAGATGACCTTGGTTAATTTTGAAACATCAGAGAAAAATACTTCAAGTATGGGTGACATTTCCTTTCTCAGTGCCGATTACTCCAACAGAGAATGTCACAAATGATGAGGAACTACATGAAGAGCATGGATCTTATAATATATTTGAACAGGTTGATGTTGATGGTAGTGTTGAGCAAAGGGAGTTATCTCTTCCACCTAAAATTAGAGAAGAACCCCAACTCCGAGATCAGTCAAAGAATCATCCATCTACTAGATATCCAGTTCATAGTATATTACAATTACTGAAGAGAGGGAGCCGGAAAGCTCTCAAGAAGTTCAAAATCACAAATAAAAAGCTCATTGGATAAAAGCTATACATGAGATGAATTCTTTGATGAAGAATAATATTTATGAGCTTATCAAACTTCCAAGAGGTAGAAAAGCCTTGAAGAACAAGTGGGTGTTCAAGTTGAAGATGGATGGTGAGAAGATAGTAAAATGTTAAGCTCACTTGGTGGTCAAAGGTTTTAATCAGAAGGAAGGAATTAACTTTGATGAGATTTTCTCTCCTATCGTGAAGATGAGCTTTATTCGGGTTATTCTTGGATTAACTGCCAGTTTGGACCTTGAGCTTGAGCAGTTAGATGTGAAGACGACATTTCTTCATGGTGATTTGGAACAAGAAATTTACGTGGATGAACCATATGGTTTTAAAGTAAAAGGGAAAGAGCACGTGGTTTGCAGGTTAAAGAAGAGATTATATGGGTTGAAACAGGCACCAAGACAATGTTATAAAAAATTTGACTATTTCGTGATAAGTCATGGCTATATTAGAATGGATGCAGATCATTGTGTATACTTTAAAGTGATTCTAGATGATAAATTTATCATCCTTCTATTATATGAGGATGATATGCTAATAGTAGGACAAGATATTGCCATGATTAATGTTTTGTAAAAGAAGTTGTTTGGCTCTTTTGACATGAAAGATTTAGGTCCAGCATAATAAATTGTAGGCATGCAATTCTTCGTGATAGGAAAGCTAAGAAGTTGTGATTATCACTAAAGAAGTATGTTAAGCAGGTTTTAAGTAGATTTAATATGAAGAGTGCTAAACCAGTTAGCACACCTCTTGCTAATCACTTGAGATTTAGCAAGAAATCTTGTACCACTACTTAAGAAGAAAAGGAAGCTATGGCAGCAATTTCGTACTTTTCTGCAGTTAGGAGTCTCGTGTATGCTATGGTATGTACCCGGGCAGATATTGCTCATGCAGTTGGTTTAGTCAACAGATTTCTCTCTAATCTAGGTAGAGTTCACTAGGAGGCTGTGAAGTGGATCTTTAGGTATATGAGAGGTACTTCCAAGATGTGTTTGGGTTTTTGAGCTTTAGAACCAATTTTATAAGGATATGCAAATGTGGATACGGCAGGTGACCTTGATGATAGAAAATCAACTTCAAGTTTGTGTTTATTTTTGCTTGGGAAGCTGTTTTATGGCGATTTGAATTGCAAAATTGCATAGCTTTATCCACCACTGTACGAGAGTATATTTCTTTGACGAAAGCAAGCAAAAAAATTCTTTGGATGAAAAGATTTCTTCAAGAACTGGGCTTAAAACATGATGAATATATGGTTAATTATGATAGCAAGAGTGTATTGGAATTAAGCATGAATGCCACATATCATTGTTGCACCAAGCATATTGATCATGTGAGGTACCATTGGATTCGTGATGCCATAAATAAGAAAGAAATATGTCTGAAGAAGATTCCCACTGATAAAAATCTAGTTGATAAGGCGGTGACTCATGATAAACATCATTTTTGCACTAAGGTGGTGGGATTGAGTTGCAAACCAGGAGTTGAAGTCCAGACGTCTCCCCATAGGATAGAGGAGGAGATTGTTGGTTTGGTGGCAACTTCGATCCTACCCATTTATTAATAGTAACAAAGACAGGGGCAAATGCAAAAGAAGCTCTAAACATAAATATGTAGGGTATTGAGAGAGGCATCTATCTTGAGAAAAAAAGAAAAAAAGTGTGGTTCTATTCTCTACATGCATTGGAAGGAGGAAGGCGAAGAAAGCATCTCTTCTTCTATTAAATCCTAATTAAATTGACAAGTTTGTTTGGAGCAATCTTGGAGGGTAATTTCTCTAGTTTTTTCTTAGTGTGATCATTCCAAAAAAGGGGTTTTTCTAGAGTTACTATTTGTATTTCTCCATTAATGGTGGTGATCTCAAGTGTGTATTTGCTTGAGGATTTTTCTACTTATTGATTTTTGATAGTGGATTTGTTTCGGGAGTTTGGCCCAGTGGTTTTTCCTTTGAGCAGGGAGGGGTTTTTCCACGTAAATTTTGTGTCTACTTGATTGATTTCATAAATTGTTCAATTTAGTACCCAAAAACTATTCTATTTACATCAAGAAGAATTTGTTGTGGTAAACTCAACATATACTTCACAAAGGCCAATATTTTTCTCATCAATAATTTATTATTAAAGCATGATGCATGTAAAATATGTTGGAATTGAGTTGGCCCAAGCCCATAGATAAAGTTGGGCTGGGCCTAGATCATATGCAACCAGACCAATGTCAACTTTGTTTGCAGTCTTTTTATAATTTTTTTAAATCTCTCAAAGGCTAAAACCAAACCTATCACGGTTTTCGCTATCTCACGAGCAGGGAGTTTTGAAAATCAGGGAACTACAGGACTCGGACGATTTGGTTTTTCCATGCCACCTCGCCCCGTTAATAATTCAATTGATTTATAAATATCATATATTACAAAGGGTTAAATCAGCTAAATAGTTAATGAAAATTTTTCTTTAAAATTTAAAAACTAAAAACAAATCCTTATAAAAAAGTAAAACTTTTGTTTCTCTATTATGATCGTGGACTCGACTAATGCGGTGAGGCGAAGAACTAGGGTTGTAAGCAGTCGAGCCAAGCCGAGTATCACCGAGCTCGAGCTCGGCTCGGCCGAGCTATTTTTGATGTCGAGCTCGGCTCAGCTGAAAAGCTCAAGTAGCTCGACTCGTCGTTTAAAAGCTCCGATTAGCTTGTATACATAAGTATTTTTTTGTAATTTTTATATAGTTTATATAATTATGTATTTTTGTAATTTATATATAAATAATTTAATATTTTTATATATAAAGCTCGTTTAGGCTCCTGAGCCTCACGGTGAGTATTTTTAGGGCTCGAGCTCGGCTCGTCAGCATAAGCGAGCGGCTCGAGGCTCGGCTCGGCTCGTAATCGAATCGGTCGAGCATCGAGCCGAGCCCGATCTCCGAGTAACTCACGAGTAGCTTGGCTCATTTACACCCCTACAGAAAAGCGGAGCGTTAAACACCAAAAGTAGGCGATTCTCGTGAGACGAGCTTGGAGGGTCGTCGCAGCATCAGTTGATCTCCTCATTTCCTCAACACTTACATTAGCAGTGCCTTGCGCCCTTAGCCATCTATCCCTTGACCAACAGTGATTCCTCCTGGCCAGATCTCCTCAGCACCTTCATCGATTCAGCAAATCTCCTCAGCACCTCTATTAGCAACAGATCGGCCGGTGGACCGTCACCGTTCTAAGCTTATTTGCTTCGTATGCACCATTCGATACGCTCATCGTTGGTGGTCTACTACTCTCAGGTATCTATTCAATCTTATGCTACGACACTGTGATCGATGAATATTTTTCGATCGATGAATTGATTGTTGTTTGGGACTATTGTGTCTAAAAATTTGATTTTGATCATTTTGAGAAAAATTTATATGCTAACTATCTGATGGAATTTTTAATTTGCTTGTAAAAATGTTAG
Organism: Dioscorea cayenensis subsp. rotundata; assembly: GCF_009730915.1. Classification (NCBI taxonomy): domain Eukaryota; kingdom Viridiplantae; phylum Streptophyta; class Magnoliopsida; order Dioscoreales; family Dioscoreaceae; genus Dioscorea; species Dioscorea cayenensis. The sequence goes on from NC_052475.1 coordinate 3,811,876, forward strand.
AAAGGCGAATTTATTTGGCGAAATTAATTATAGAGATGCTCAATTAGAAGAAAGATTAGATGGATTGAGAATATTCTATGCTTTTTGGTTTTGATGCATTTAGAATGTGGTTCTTTGTTTTCTTTTTCCTATTTTTCTTTGCTTTCATTTTTGGTTTTTCACTTTCATGACAAACATGATCTGATATTGGTTTTACTTTTATGACAAACTTACTGTTTGTTTCCCAGAACTATTTGTCATAGAAGGTGAATCTCAATCTTTAACACCAATTGAAAAATCAATGAAAAATCAACTTTCACTCCTTCATCAATGGATGTGCCTAGTGCATCTCGCAACTCAATTTCAGGTGATAATCAAACTCTAATTTCAACACCTTTAGTGGATGATATTTCCATGTACAACCCCAAAAAAATAAATTAGTTGTGTGGGAACATTTCACAAGACAACAAATTAATGGAGAATGGAAAGCAATATATAATTATTGTAAAAGGATGTTTGGTGGAAAATCAAAGAATGGAACCACTCATTTGCATGACCATGTGAAGAGATGTCCAAAGCTATCACGCAAATATCTTAAACAACAACTTCTATTGGTAAAGCAAACTATAGAAGATGGAACAAAGCTTGTCAATTATGCCTTTGAAATTGCCTTGGTAAGGAAAGAGCTTGCTCAAATGATAATATTTCATGAATATCTTTTAGCAATGGTTGATCATGTGGGTTTAATTAGGAAGTATTCATCTCTTCTCCAACTATTGTTTAATGTTCCTAGCCAAAAAACACAATAAAAATGATATCCTCAAAAATTTACAAGGAGCATAAGTTAAAAAAACAATGAAGATGATAGAGATGAATGATAGTAGAATTGCAATTACAACTGATATGTGGACAGTGGATCACCAAAAGAAAGAGTACATGGCACTCATTACTCACTTCATTGATAGCTCTTGGACTTTGCAAAAAGCGTTGCCTTGAGGTATATTATATATATATATATATATATATGTATATATATATATATATTATCATTTTCCAACACTTTCATTCTTATAAATTGTTATTCGGTGATATGTATATGTAGGTATTGTTATGTTCATGCACCACACACAAAAGAAGTCATTACAAATGAGTTGATGACAATTTTTTTGGATTGGGGGCTTGACAAAAGGTTATCCGATGTTAATTTTGGACAATTATTCGGTCAATGATGGAGTTGTGAACCTTTTTGCTTGATAGACTTCATCAAATTCACTCATTCTTGAGTGGTTTTTCCATATGCGTTGTTGTACACGAATATTAAATTTGATTGTAAATGATGGGTTTGAATGTTGTGGTGATGGTATTAATAGAATTCATGAAAGTGTTCGGTTTTTGGACAGCTACTCCAAAAGCGAATGGAAAAAGGATTTGAAGAGTCCGCTTTCGACAATTGAGTGTTCAACTATGAAAAAGGTTGTGCCATGATTGCAAAAACAAGATGGAACTCGACATACTTGATAATTGAGATAGCTTTATTCTACAAAGATGTATTCACCAATGCGAAGTTAAGAGATCCAATGTGCAAGATTTGTCCAACAGCGGAAGATTGGGAAATGACAAAATTACTTGTCAGAAAGCTACGATTATTTTATGAGGTGACTGAGATATTTTTTGGTTCTAAATACCTAACTATAAATACTTATTTTCCGAAGATTTGTGAGATAAATTGGCTTTGTATGAATGGTTGTCTGATTCTAATGTGATTATTGCATTAATTGCTACAAGGATGCTTGAAAATTTGGTAAATATTGGACTATAGTTCATGGATTAATGGGGATAGCCACAATGTTTGATCCAAAGGTACCAAAAATATATGTTGGAATATCACTTCTCAATATATATGTAGATGATTATGATATGGAAATAGACAAAAATAGAAGATTTAGATAAACTTATTGTTGAGTATGAAAATAAGTTTTTCAAACCTTAGAGTTAAGAAAACCATTGCTTTTCGTTTTTGGTTCGAGGAAAAATGTGTCCCGAGATGGATATGAAGAATTTGTCATGAAGAAGAAGAAGAGTAAATTACACATGTGAGAGTCGAAGTTTGACTTATATTTGGAAGAAGATGTTATCCGAGATCTTGATTTTTGACATATTATAATGGTGGAAGGCGGTGCATATAAATTATCCCACAATGCAAAGGATAGGTAAAGATATAATTGCTACACCAGTGTCTACAGTGGCTTCAAAGTCCGCATTTAGTACCGGTGGTCGGTTGTTAAGTCCATGTCGGAGTAGACTTCATCCAACCATGGTGGAAGCATTGACTTGTGCTATTGGTTATCAAATCAATTAGAAAGGTAAATTTAACAATTTTAACTTTCTATTGTAAACTTGATCAATAACATAGCTTTTTTTTTAAAAAAAAAATTACTTAGATCCATGTTCAACTTCATCAAGTATTGCTTCAAGTTGTGAAGGAAGGAGATATTGATTCCATTATTCTTGATTTGGTATAGTGTATTATAATTTATTTATCTTCTCTCTAGCCATCATAAAATTCTTATAGTATAGTATCATATGATGTTCTCATAGGGATTGATCATTAGTGATGAGCATTCACATTTAAAGGAGAAAATAAGGAGACTTGGTCCTGGAGCTTCATTGTATAAGAGAGGATTCTAAAGAGCTTTTCGATCTTTGTTTGATGTTTTTAGTTTGTGGCTTCACTAAAAGCTGAATGTGTGTGTGTTTGCCTTGTGAGCTTAGTTTGTTTGCTTGACTGTTTGTGATGATTTACCTTATGCATTGAGTTCAAATGTGCTGTGCAGTAACTAACTATATCTTGGTAGTTTTCCATGATTGGGTAATTTTTAGGTGCTTTTTGAGTTGTTGTTGGCATAGCTTGTTGGGGCTCCTTGTGATGAACTTCAACGATGCTTTGATGTGTTTTTCTGCAAAAATGTCTCTTTACTATTTTTCATTATCTTAATTTTTTATTTTCTCATGATTGAGTTTTCTCTGACTTAATTCACCTCAAAGTTAATATTTTTAATTGGAATGTATAAGCTTTTATTCCATTTAGCTTTTTAGAAATATAGATAAGACACACTACATTGCAATTTTAGATGTTTGACGGGCGGGGTGGGGCGGTTTATGACAAAGGCGGAGGCGGGGCATGAAGACAAGGAGCAAGGCGGGGTGTGTTTGGGCGGGGGTCGCGGGCGAGACTATACTTTAGGTGGGAGGCGGGAGCCCTTGTTTGGGAGGGCGAGTCTTGGAGCAAACTATGCTTCAAGCGTGGCGGGATGGTAGAGGCGCAGCCGCCCCGCCCATTACCTAATAACACCCAAAGCCAAAAATATACAGGTAAAAATGAAATATATATATTTATATATATATGAGCATTTTAAAGTGGTATATATGCAATTTTATTTAATGTATAAAAAATGCCTCCAGGCTTCCTGGGAGCTTGGATTGTAAAGTTGATTATTGTTTTTGGATGAAAATTTACAATCAGCAGTCATTAAGAACAACATGAAGGTGGTGAACACTATTGGGTGCCATCAATATGATCCAAGCGGTTTTGAACCTCAACTCACTATGCTTCTGGTGACAATAAATGTTAAAAATTATGAGGAACTTAATGTTACATCATTACTTAGATTAACCTTATTAAAGATAAACATAGAATTTGCTAGTGATGATGAAAGTCATAAACCACCTTACATAATTTAGATTCAAATTTGGATTCAATGACATACATCAGTGAACAGCACTCTCATTCAAAACACTTGCTATTTCACCGCATTGTTCATTTAAAAACAATATTATTTATTAAATAATAATATTATCTTATGTATAAAATAATATTATTACAGGTTAAAGCCATTTATCACTGGTTACTCTCTTCGTCAATCCTTCAATTACTGATAAGAGGTTTCAAAATATTTACAGATGTATATGATTTTCTAAATTATATGCAATCATTAGAAAATACTGAAAATTACTGTTGTCAATAAAAACATAAAATAAACCTTACAAATATGACTTTATTATTAATATTTTAAAAACTAGTATCTTGAAAATTTTTAAAAAAAATTAATGGATTACCTCAGATTTTATCAGGACGACCACCGTGACCGTCATTGGCATGCGTAACTCGGTGCCACTTCGTTCAGTTACGTATTGCTGGGTACCATGGATCACCGCGAAACCTCGTCAACCGAAACCTGCATCAGAAGCGATTTAAAGAACTCATCTCGATCCGACAACAATGTCCGACCACCCATCCTTCGATGCAAATGGCCCATGATTACTCCGCGCGAAGGGGCGTCAAATCCATCGGTAGTCACAGCGGGTGGGGTAAGACCAGCCGGTCTTTTGGAGAACCCCCATACTCGAGAGATGGGACGGTGGCCCCAAGTTCCAGAAGCATCCTCGGCGTCGGCCGGTGATCCTCGGCCTTTCGTTCGACCCACCATCAACCACCAACTTTTTGCTTGCCCTTGAGATGTGCGGGGATCGATGGGCGGCCTCGTGAGATCCACTTCATAGTTCAAAGAGTGATCTATCTAGAATATGCAGAAATTGAAGCGAGGAACGCGATACCCAAGATCGTGAGAAGAACGAGGAAATGGCACATGTCGACGCTTAACCTCGATCATACACCCAGTAGCTCCGCCGAGGGACGCAAATTGGCCATGACAAAGCGCTTTCAACGCCGTAGAGATGGCTCCTCCAAATGTCACCCACGCATCGTCGCGCCTCGCGGCGAGTTTTAATAAAGTCGAGACTATGCATCCATCCCAAACGCGTCCAGCTGGGCAGTTCCAGACAGGGACCTGGGCCTCGGGCCCTCCCAATAGCTCCTGCACCGGAGGAGCCCAGTCTGCACCGTCTGCAGAAATGGGCCGGTCAGCAGACCAATTAGCGATAAGAGCATTTGAAGTCAGGAGAACTTGGCACCTTCTTATTAATCTTCTCCCCAATGACGGTTTAAGCTGTAGAAAGGTACCCATGAATCACACGAAGATGATCCAATAGATTGGACGCCTCGACTCAGAAATGAGGAGTTCCAACAGGTTATCCGGGGAGATAAAACAGTAGGTGAAGGAGGCCGCACCACAAAGTTGAGCCTGGCACTCGCGGACGATGTCCAAAGAGAGGGAATAGAAGCATGCACTTTTCCCGCCCAAGCCCGCACGCTCGGAAAGTTAGCCGCCACGGTCTCCTCAGAGGCAGGAACAAGAGTCTAACGACGCGAAGGGTACGCACGAGGCTGGTGCTAGAAGGTCGACATGGTCGCTTACCATTGCGAGAGCAGAACCACCCCGTGCTTCCCGGCCGGCGAGCACCACCCCATGCGAGACCTCGCCCGCCTTTAGAGCGAGAAGGTCTCACGACTGGGCAGGCGTGATGACCCGGTGCGAGCAAGCAGACACACAATCAACGATCGCGACTCGTCACTACGTCCCTATGACCCGAGCTGCGAAAACAACGCCAAGGTTGGGAAGGTGACCTCAGTGAGCTGACGCCCCTTCACATCGTGGAGAGGCGTGGGACCAGGCGAGCACACTCCTCGGGTTGAAGAGAAGCTGCCGCAGTGGTTCCCAGCCAAGGCTCAGTGACCCTTCCCATGGCGCGTACCACCCTTGCCGACGACCACCCACTCGGGTCTGTGGGGATGATGCTGTTCTGAAAGGCGATGGGGAACCTCTACGCTCTTCTGAGACAGGAAAGTGCAGCTTGAGGTAAGCAGACGGCTTGATACTACCACCGCACGGGTGGGATGCAACTGTGGGAGTTAGACTTTTGCAAACCGCCGAGCTAGGGTTTTTGCATGAGAGCCACCGTGAGCGCCGCCGCCATCGCCACCCAGGGAGCTCGCCCGAGAGGTTATCCATCTTCTCAAAACTTTTCTAATTTCTTTAATTAGATTAACATGCACAAATGTCATGTCTCATCTATCTCTTCTCTTCTTAAAAATGAAAATCAAAGTTATGAACTTGCTCAAATATTACTAACCTATCTTTCAATCGAGACGAATCTCATGTTTTCTGAAATGTCTCATATTTTTCAATCAAAACCCTAATCCTTTTATTGTCTTTTAGGAATGCCTGTTATTTTTTAAACAAAACCCTTATATTATGTTTTCCTATAATAATATATCATATTTTTCAATCAAAACCCGAATCCTAGATTTTGTTTAGGGAATGTCTCATTTTAGAATGAAAACAATAATCCTATATTTTTCCTTTTCGTAATATTTTCACATTTTTAATCAAAAACTTAATCCTATGTTTTTGAATGGCTCCTATTATTCAATCAAAACAATAATCTCATGTTTTCTTTTGGGAAATGTCGCTATTTTCGAACCAAACCCCTAATTCTTTGTTTCTTTTCTTTATAGTAATCTTTCCTATTTTCCAATCAAAACCTCAATCCTATGTTTTTGTTTTTGTAATGTCTCATTTTCTTAATCAAAAACAATAATCGTATTCTCTTGATGTATCCCATTTATCGAGTTTTTTAAATCAAAACCCAAATCCTATGTTTCTTTTCTTAATGTACATTATTTTTTAATCAAAACCCTAATCTTATGTTTTCTTTTGGAAATGTCCCCTATTTTTCATTTTTTAATCAAAACCCTAATCCTATGTTTTTAAATGTCGCAATCAATCAAAAACCTAATCTCTATGATTTCTTTTGAAATGTCCCTTGTTTTTCAATCAAAGACCAAATTCTTTTGTTTTTGAAACAAAACACTAATCCTATGTTTCCTTATAGCAATGTCTCCTAGTTTTCAATCAAACCCTAATCCTATGTTTTACTTTTTGAATGCCTACTATATTTGAATCAAAACCCCAATCCTATATTATCTTTTACTTAATGTCTCCTATTTATGAGTTTTTGAATCAAAACCCTAATCATGTTTTCTTTTCCATAAAATCTCACTGATATCAAAACCATAAACCTATGTAGGAAATCTTGGCTTATCTTTTCTTTTCATAATGTCTCAATCGATAAAAACACTAATTCTATGCTTATTTTCACGATTGGGGACATTCAAAGAGCTCTAATCCTAAGTTTCTTTTTGGAATGCCCCTAATATGCTGAATGGTCTCATCCTATAAATCAAAAATGTAATACTTTCTTTTCTGGAATGTGTTGTTATTTTGCTCAAAAACCTAATCTGCTACTATTTCCTTTGGTAATGATAACTAGTTTTGAATCAAAACCTAATTCTATGTTTTCTTATAGTAATGTCTCCTAATCAAAATCCCCTATCTATATGTTTTCTTTTCGGGAATGCCTACTATATTTAAATCAAAGCCCCTAATCTTATATTATCTTTCTAGAATGTCTCCTATCTTTGTGGGTCAAACTCAAATCGTATGTCATAATGTCTCCTATTTATTAATTTTAAATCAAAATTTTAATCTAAAAAGAAAACATAAGATTAGCGTTTTGATTCAAAAATAGGAGCCATTCTGAAAAGAAAAGAAAGGATTTGAATTTTAATTGTAAAATAAAACATAGTAGATATTCCAAAAAGAAAATAGAGAATTAGTATTTTTATTAAAAAATAGGAGTTATTCCGAAAAAAAAACATAGGATTAGGATTTTTATTCAAAAATAGGAGGCATTACCAAAAGAAAACATAAGATTTGTGTTTTGATTCAACAGCAAGATATGTTCGAAAAAGAGAAAATAGGATTAGAGTTTTCCCTACAAATAGCGAGACATTTTCAAAAGAAAACATATGGGATTAGGGTTTGATTTAAAAGATTGGAGACACTTAGAAACAAAACATTAGATTAGGCTTTTGATCCAAAAATAGCTACTATATTTGACTTAATTATATGTATTCTTTTCTGAATGTCTCTAAACTTTCAATAAAAACCTAGATCCTATTTTTAAAAACATGAATCCATGTGATTTCTCTAGTAATGGGTCCTATTTTTCCTGCTTTTTGAATCAACACAATGGTTAACACCATGATTTCTTCATCACCTTTTTAAATTGAGTGTTACAAAAATGAGTTCCCCGATCACTAACAATTGCTCTGGGAGTGCCAAATCGGGTGAACAACGTTTTCAAAATCTTGACTACCACCCTTGCATCATGTGATGGAAGGGACTGTGCTTCTACACACTTGGAGACGTAATCTACTGCCAACAATAAATATTTGTTCCCATTTGAGTTCGGGAAATTTCCCATGAAATCAATTTCCTACACATCGAATACTGCATATTGTTGAATGAGAGTTTGTTTCATTTCATCGAGTTTGGATGGGTTTCCGCTCATTTGACAATGATCACATAGTCTGCCCAAGTTCCGAGCATCTATGAATAGTGACAACAAAAAAAGGGCTTCCAACACCATCTTGCCTTTGAGATTTTGCCTATCCGAAATGACTCCCCACCATTCATGAGCAGCAGGTGCTTAAAAATTTCCATCCCTCAACATGTGATACACAACAAGGCACCACCAGGTCAGCACAAAGTTTGTACAAAAAGGGGTCCTCCTAAAAATAATGCTTGACATCGGATAAGAATTTCTTTCACCATTGGTAATAGAACTATGACAGAATAATTTGTCCCACCAAGTAGTTTGTAAATTTGGCAAACATAGGGAATTCATCATCTTGGGTAGGCCTCTTTTGAACCCAGTAAAGATGTTCTTTAAGAAAAATGTCATTGATTCTTTGATGCATGTTGTCGTCTTCTTCTGTGTGTACAAGACACAATAGTTGATCTGCCACCACATTTTCTGAGCGCTTCTTGTCCTGAATTTCCAATTTGAACTATTCTAGCAAAAGTATCCATCTAATCAGTAGGGGTTTTGCATCAGTCTTGGCTAGGAGGTATCTAATTGCTGCATGATAAGAATATAATATGACTTTAGAGAGCACCGGTAAGATCCGAACTTATCAAAAAGCATAAACAATGGCTAACAACTCTTTTTCTATGTGGTGTAATTCCCTTGAGTGGGCATTAAAGTTATGATCACATACTAAATTGGATGGAAATTGCTTATCGTACCTGCCTCCTAACACTACTCTAACTACACAATCACTTGCATCGCACATGAGTTCAAAAGGGTGATCCCACTCGGTAATGTTCATAATCAGTACTCTAATAAACTTTTCCTTTAGTATTTAGAAGGCTGTAAGACAATCCTGGTTAGAAATGAAAGGTGTGTTCTTTTCCAGAAGTTTCGTCGTTGGCTTGGATATTTTGCTAAGTCATGACAAATCTTCTATAAAAACTAACATGACCAAGAAACTTCGAACTTCTATCACGGACTTAGGTGGGGGAAGCTTCTCAATTGTGTCGAGTTTGGCTTTGTCTAAATCGATTCCATTAGCGAAAATTTTGTGACCGAGCACAATCCCTTCTCTTGCCATGAAGTGACACTTCTCCCGTTTAGCTCAAAAATTTGTCTCCTCACACCTTTAAAAGGACTCTTTTTAGATTTTCTAAACACACATCCAAAGAATCCCCAAAAATAGAGAAGTCATCCATGAATACTTCTATAAAGTCTTTAACAAACTCATTGAAGATTGACATCATACACCTTTGAAAAGTTGTTGGGGTGTTACACAAGCTGAATGACATTCACCTGTAAGCAAACATACCATACGGACATGTGGAAGTGGTCTTTTCTTGATCTTCAAGAGCAACTAGAATCTAATGGTATCCAGACATCCCATCAAGGAAATAGTTGTACTTCTCGCCTGACAGCCGTTCCAACATTTGATCAATAAATTGCAAGGGGAAATGGTCCTTACGAGTAGCATCATTCAGCTTCTGATAATCTATGCAGACATGACATCTGGTTACTATAAGGGTAGGGATAAACTCATTTTGTTCACTTGAAATCACTGTCAATCCTCCCTTCTTCAGTTCCACCTATACTAGACTAGCCTATGGGCTATCTAAGATTGGATAAATTATTCCAACATCTAGAAGTTTTTCACCTCCTTCTTGACCACCTCCATCATGTTGGGGTTCAATCTCCGTTGAGGTTGAACCTTGGGCCTAATGTTATCCTCCATCAAAATTTTATGCATGAAAAAAATGGATTAATGCTCTTGATGACAGAAATACTCCAAGCTATAGCCATTTTATGTATTCGCAGTGTTTCCACCAATTTTTCTTTTTGACATGCATCATGTGTGGATGAAATGATACTAGCATCTATGGATTCCCATCGAAAAAATGTGTATTCTAAATGTGTAGGTAGCTCTTTGAGCTCCTTCTCCGATGGAGTGGGCACTACTGGTTTTTGAGCTGCATCTACCATATCCCCCTTTTTAATATTAGTGGTTGCCACTAAAATACCATTCTCGAGTTTGCCAATGTGGGTGATGTCTTCATCAATAACCCTACAGTCCTTAATTTCTAATGTTTGTATGTCCTTGGTGAACTCAACCGCGATGGACATTGCCTGGCTCATACTCATCTCTTGTTCTTGGTTCTCTCAATTATGATCCATCTCTGGACTCATGAAATGACTCCACCATGATGTTTGCTCACAAAAGTTCGATATCAGCTCAGCCAAGCCTTGTTTGTTATCTGGATAGGTGGTATTTATTAGAATTATTATTTGTAATTCATAATTTGTATAGCTATTCCTAAACTTGTGGTGAAGCAGTCCTATGCACGGCGTGCTGACCGCACCACTGACTGTTGGAAATTACACTCTTGTAGCTCCACTACTTCTTCTCTGCAAGATCATGATCCATTATACAACGTTCTCATAGCTGAGTATAAAAAGATCACGATCCCAATTTTGATTGGTAGAGTTTGGCATCCGCTTCTTTTTTCATGGTATCTGAGCCACAATCTAAAGCTTCAAGCTCTTGCCATGTCTAAATCACCACAATATGTTACCACAAAAAACTTCACGCATCATGCAGGTACGCATGCAGCTTACCACATTCCAGAAGAAGGACATGTCCATTGCTGAGTACTACAGCAAGATGAAGCATCTGCTCGACATCCTCTCTACCATCGGTAAGCCACTCGAAGATGAAGAGGTGATCGCCTACCTATTGTGCAGTCTCAACAGCGAGTAGAACTCCCTTGTGACAAGCATCACCACGCCTACTGACCATTACACCATCAATGATGTTCATGCTCTCATATTGTGCTACGAGATGCGCATTGAACAAAATAACTCTGACGTCCAGGTGTCTTTAACTAATCATGTCAGCAGGAACCAAGGGCGTGGAGGTAATGGAGGTAGCCACAAAACAATTGTGGCCAAAGGCGCAGCGGTGGAAAATCATAGTTGGTCGCAGTCAATCATCATGATCTGGTGCTGATCGTGATGTCTTGTGCCAAGTTTGCAACAAGACAGACCATGACGTGCTTCATTGCTAGTACCGGTTTGATCATAGTTACCAAGCTGAAGATGCCAACAAGATTACTGCTGCTATCACCAATGGCTACTCCATCAATCCTAATTGGTACATTAACAATGGTGCCACGGACCACTTCACCAATGTTCTCGATCGTCTGACAACCAGAACATGCTACACTCGAGGAGATCGAGTTCAGGTTGCAAATGGTGAATGTATGTCTATTGCTTATGTTGGGAATTCATTTATAGCTAGGATAAATTGACCACTTTATCTGAATAATGTTTTACATGCTCCTAAAATTAATAGATATATGGTCCGAAAATTGGCCATTGACAATCATGCATTTTTTTAATTTCACCCCAACTCATTATTTGTAAAGGATTAGGACACGAGAGCCATTCTTCTCAGATGAAGGTGTAAAGATGGCCTCTACATGCCTCCAAATAAGAGACCTAGTCAAGCCCTATTTTCTACCAAAATTTCTCAAAAGCAGTGGCATCAGAGACTAGGACATCCAACTCCTTCAGTTGTCTCTCGAATTCTTCAGAATAACAAAATTGGTGTAGTTTCAAACAATATATTTTTTTCAGTTTGTGATACTTGTCAGCAGGGAAAGGCACATCAGCTTCCTTATTCTCCCTATCCACTTTTCCCTTGCAAATAATTCACACTAATATTTGGGGACCTGCTCTCCCATCAACGCACAATTCAAAATATTATGTGTACTTCGTTGATGACTACATCAAGTTTGTTTGGATCTATTTTCTGAAATGTAAATCTAAAGTTGAGTATATTTTTCTTCAGTTTCAAAAGCATGTAGAAACTCTTCTGAACTCCAAAATTCAAATAGTTCAGTCCGATTGGGGGTGAATATAATCGACTACACAATTACTTTCACCGGACAGGCATCTCCCATCGTGTGGTAATTTGACTTTTTAATATATATATATATGTAGATTTTATTCCCCTCATGTTTCAATGTGTTTTCTTGAGAAATTTTCATGTGTGAGTGTGCTTAAGAGTGTCCCAAGTCAATAGAAACAAAAATGAGGTCAATCGGATACCAATTAAGTTGTTTAGAGCCATTTTTGTATAGGATGAATAGGTATACCAGGGTCCATACGGGCTGGATACACCTTGGTATGAAAATTCCAAAAACTTTTGGCTAGGGTAGACGGGCTGTATGGGCGTGAATTCAGGGCATAAATTTAGGGTTTAAAAGCCCTTTTTCTCATCTTTTTCTCATTCCTTTTACACCTTTCCTTGAGACCTTTTCTCTTCCACTTTCCTTCTCCTCTAGAACCTTCATCCCCACTTCTCAAACCCATCATCCCTTGCCTTGAATCAAGATGAAACTTGAAAATCTCTTCTTCTTCTCTTGAAAAGTGCTTTTCCTTAGGGTTTTTAGAACCTTCGAGCTAAGGATGTGTTTCATTTGATCTCTTCTTCTCCCTTTCTCTTGTTTGGATTTTCTTTGATGTTATTGATGGATAATCATGGTTTTGTTTTGATTTAAAGAATAGAAGAAGTTTGAAGTTATATAACCTTGAATCCAATGAAATTTTAGAAAGATCTTTCATGTTCTAAATTAGGGTTACTGTAGCACCGAACCAAGTTTGGTTTCTTTTGCTTTTCTTATTGGTCTTGAGGGTTGTGAGAGTTTCATTCTTGTTAGATCTTATTGCTAGAGTGTTTAAAAAACCCTACCAGCACTCATTTTCTCATTTTGAGCATTGTTCTTCATTTCAATTGATCAAGTAATTGATGAGGTTTCATAGCTTGTTTTGGTTGTTTAAATGCTTCTAGGAGGTGAGAATTCAACCAGGGGAAAAGAGCCAGTGAAGACATAACACCGGAGGTTTTTAGCTCGCCAAGTTTGTTAGTGGGATTTATTAAATTATGGACTCTAAATCATGCATGTTTTATAATGTTTGAGTTGCCTTGGTCTTCAATGATAATTTATTGTTGCTAATACTCTTGGAATGTTTTTTATGGCATGTAGAAACTTGATGATTTATTATTTAACCTATTTCAAGAATATTTGCAAAGTATAAGTTAGTTGCGATGGTAAACCCAATGTTTTGGATCATATGTTCCTAATTGTGTATTTTCAAAAACTTGATGTCTTGGTTATGATGACTAAATGAGTTGTGCAAACTAAGTTGAATTTCATTGTGACGATGTTATACTTATGTTATACTTTCAAAGATTGCTCTTAAATGATGTTTTCCTGATGAAAAAGGATTTCTTTCAAGGCGTATGACCAATTGACTCAGTCCTCTTAAATTATGGTTGAGTTTTGGAATGATATATTTAGAATATTTTTTATGATGTTATTTATATTTAAAAAGTTAGTTTTGAAATGCATCTTCAAGGAATTATTGAAATTGGTGTCTTCCTATATGAAAAGATTTGTTTCACAATTAGCAGAACATTTATTTTATTTCATATGTGCAAATTACTCACTCACGGAGTGTGGATGATTTATGTGAAAAGTTGTGAAATTAAGATGAAAATGATTTTACAATTCCTTCGAATGATATGTCAACATTTCTAAAGTTTCTCGAATTGTTTTCTATGATATCTGATCACAATATTTGGGATTATGACTGAGTCCATTAAAAGATACTTTTCAAGAATGCCAAATTGTCTGTAAAAATTTCATTATTGTGTTTAAAGGTTCTAAAATGTATGTTTTCATCAAACTTGGGACTCTTGCAACACATTTTGTGTTATTGTTCAAGTTATTCTTGAAATGTGTATTCAATTATTATTTTCCAAAACGATGCTTATTTGACAAAAAAATGTCCAAATGTGATGTTTTGGATAGTTTACTCACTCTTGGAAGGAAAATTTATATGATAAAATTTGTGATAATTTGAAGAGATTGATGCTATATTTGAAGTATCTTTTCAAAGAATACTCTTGTATGGTGTTCTTGATAGAGATGGTATCATTGAAATTGTTATAAGCAAGTTATCCACTCTTGAATCGGCATTTGTGTTCTCAGTGAGATTTATGCTTTCCTATTGATGTATTTTCTAAGCCTACAGGCTCAATATGGTTATTTGTTAATGGTGACATAGGGGGATCCCCAGTACTTACTGCAGCAAGGGAGTGGATGGTTTCCACGGGCTAACATGTTTAGAAGTGGCGTGGAAAACTGTCAAACCGGTTATGTCATTTCAGGTGGGAGCGTAGAGCCCTGACTTGGATATAGTTGGGTTGTTCGGAGTCACCACACGAACTTCCCAGTGGTTAATGCCAAGATACGCGCATCTTGGTGGCTCCCAACCTAACCAAGGCCATGGTTAGTGACGGAGGGTTTTCAAGGCTATTTGTGATACTATCGACTTATGACTTATTTATTTACTTATTTATTTTCTAAACATTTTGAATTATTGAGTTATTGAAAGAAAATGTATGATTCTTGGATTTTTAAATTTTTTTTAGGTTCTTTGATGAATGAAAAGGTTGTTAACTTGCATTTCTTGATAATCTAATTTTTTAGGCTATTACTAAGATCTGATCATCGATTGAGATTTCTTGAATACCTGTTTTATCGAGTTATTGGAAGGAACGGATGTTTTTGCAATTATAATTGGTTTTAAATTGTTTATGATTTAAAATGGTTATTTATAGTGTATATCATTTGAGAAAGCTTGAAATCTTGTTTTGTGCTCGTTACTTATACTATCTTAATTGTGGCCGCACTTTTGAATCATTTAACATGTTACAACTATTAAACCTTGTGTTATGCAAATACCTGGGTTTCAAATTGTGGAAGGAAAATCATTTTTGTTTAGCTATTCATTTTCCGCAAACATTTATATTTTGAGATGTTTGGAAAGTGATTCCTATCTAAGTTAAAGGTGGACATTGATAAATTGTTGTTGTAAAAGACTTTTATTGGTATACTATGTTCTTTGTCAATTTTAATGTTACTCTACGGTTACTAAGTTCTTTATTTTGGGTGTTAGTAAACTCATAAAATTGTTTATTGTAAAATTTGTTATATTTCTTTTGGACATGTGTGTTTATAACTTCCATGAGATTCCCCTCACTGACTAACCAAGTTACTCAGCCCCTCTTTATTCTCCCCAAGTGTTAGTTCAGTGAAGCCATGGGGACATGAAGTGCTTGGCAAAAGGTTATTGCAGTTTATTTATTTCTTTTGGTTTATATATGTATATTCTTGTACTTGTCATGTAGGGTGTGGGATACCTGAGGTTATGATGTCGATTGACTTATATGAATCTCCTTCTTAATAATTCATGTATGTTGCTATTGTCCAGTGTTGTCTTAGAAACCATACCCATATTTTGGGATGATTTGATGATTATGTATTTTAGGGTATAGCTTTATATTTTTCGGAGGTAATTTTAAATGTTTGCTTGACTTCAAAATGTCCTGATGGAGTCTTTATCATTGTTGTTGTTGTTGTGTTGTTCTTATAAGGTTTGCTTATAATTCATAAATTGTCTTACATTGATGATCTTGTATAATAAGGTTATTGTATATGTTCATTATTGAATTATTCTGTGTTGTTATAGTGGTTATGTTCAAAGAACAAGTTAGCCTTACGGCTATCTTGGGTTGAGGCAGGTGTTTGACCTCCCCTGAGTTGTCGTGGTGGTATGTCATGTGTGGGACACGCGGGGCAGGGTGTGACACATTTCATTCCTTGTCCATATACACATCAACAAAATGACACAATCAAAAGAAAATACAGACATATCGTTGAGACAGGCCTCACTCTTTTAGCCCAAGCTAGTATCCTTCTCCGATTTTTGGATGAAGCCTTCCACACAGCTTGTTTCTTGATCAATAGGATGCCTAGTCGCACCATCGATCATGATACACGTATTCACTATATCCTTGGCGCTGAACCCGACTACTCTCTTCTACGAATCTTCAGTTGTGCCTACTGGCCCAGTCTACGAGCTTACAATTCTAGGAAATTAAACTCTAGAAGTAAAAAGTGTATTTTTTTTTAGGCTATAGCGCCTCTCATAAAGGTTACAAGTGTAATGATAGAGCCACTGGTCGTGTGTATATCTCACATGATATAGTGTTTAATGAAACAATCTTCCCTTTTGTCCAGCACTCAAACACTGAAGCACTTGAACCAAAAACCTCACACCATCCCAAAGTTTTGCCTACTCCTGTCAAGAACACACTATACCATGAGCATGAACTCATTGATTCATGAAACTAACAAATTGATCCAGCTTTAATTGTTTCTCACATGAGTAATGACTTATGTGATCTAGTTGTTATCACTATGGTCCTAGTTCTAAGCTGTCCCCTGAAAGTTTATGAGGTTCATCAGTCAATAGTTTAAAAAACTCAGAGTCATGTTTTGAAACTCGACAACTTGAATCAAGCGAGCATATTAATAACTCAGTTGAGAATTAGTTAGATGAGGTTGTCAAGAAACATCCAATGCATACAAGACTTGTTGATAATATTGTATGACCTAAGGTGTTCACTGATGGAACCATAAGATACTCTGAAAATCTGAGGAGTTTTGTAAGTTCAGTTACTGTTGCTCGTTTAACAATCGCCAATACTGTAGTTTCTGAACTGACTAAACACAGTAGCCTGCAAGAAGCATTGGTCCGTCTAGCATGGAAAAGTGCCATGGATGATGAGTATTCAGCACTGATCAAGAATGACACCTAGTATCTCGTGCCATCAATGAAGGGCATGAATCTAATCGATCAAAGCACTCAAAGTTCACAAGCAAGCTACGGGAACTTGGCTTCAGGTCATCCAAAACTAATGCCTCTCTATTCATATTCAGTCAAGGAGGGGTTACAATTTATATGTTAATTTATGTGGACGATATAATCATAGTTAGCTCCTCATCAGCTGCTACAATCAAGCTCATCCAGCAACTCAAGAATGATTTTGCAGTTAAAGATCTTGGCCAACTAGAATATTTCTTGGGTATTGAAATTAAAAGAGAGAAAGATGGGGTTCTTCTGTCCTAAAAACAATATGCTCTTGATTTACTTAAGAGAGCACACATGGAGAAGTGCAATGCAATTACCACACTAATGTCATCAAGTGACAAATTAGCCAGAGATTAGGAGGACACACTAAAAGAAAAAGAGTAGTTTTAATATCCAAGTACAGTTGGAAGGCTACAATACTTAACTGTTAGTCAGCTTGATTTATCTTTTGTAGTCAACTGTGTGTCAATATATTCAGTCCCCCACAAATGTAGATTGGGTAGCACTTAAAAGGATTTTTCGATTCATCAAGGGTACTCTCAGCCATGGACTGAAACTGCAGAAATCAGCTACAACTAAATAAGTACATTGGTGACATCTCAAAGTAGCCAACAGTTCTTCAATGAGTTAAGAAAAATCAGTTTAAGTTTAAGAATTCAAAGGATGAAAATGAAAATAAGACTAAAAATAATGATTAAAAGGAAAAGGGAAAATATATATTCACAAGTATGAACAAAATTAACAAACTAGATCATCGGAATTCAAACTTTCCTAAAACTTGCCAGTCCTCGGCAACGGTGCCAAAAAAATGATGCATTATCCAGAAGTGTGTGTGTTGTGCATAAATAATACAGTGGTACCCCGGGAGGGGTAGGGTTGTCGAACCACATGGACTAGACTTAAAGTACTAATTATTCTTCTAATCTCTAGTTGGACAAAGATTGGGTTGGTTTAACGAAGGAAAATAAAACAATTAAATTAAAGAATAGGTGGAATTATTAAGTGAACAAGGATCGAGAATTCAACAACAAGAGAGCAATGCCCCCGGATGATTGCTATGAGTTGTAGTATGCTAACTTGCTTATATTTCCTATCAGATACATCCTACAGTTGTTGTGTGCCCTCAAAAGCAATGTCACATCTATGGTTCTCAAACAAACCATGTTTTGCTAAGGTAGCTGAGGGTTTCATAGACATTGAGTTTTACAATCACACAAGGCAACTACAACTATGGTAATTCACACACCATGTTTTATTTAAGAAACTGTGTAAATCAAACACATCAAGTTATGCAATACAAGTTTTAACACAAGAAACCACTAGAACTCTGTAGACAATTAAAAGCTAGTATTCAAATAATATAGAGCATCATAGTTCATGTCCAGGGGCACCGTGGACGGTTAGCTCCTCATGGATGGGTACAGCATGGAAGGAATAAATAAAGAGCTAAGGAAAGAAGACATTACTGCCTCCTCAAAATAATCTTCCTAGTTGAGCTTCCTTGATGCTAACGCTACTTCCCTTGTGCCTCCTATTCATCTTTAATCCCCTTAGATGGTGTGTTGACACTTGATCATTGACCTCATCCAAGTTCTCTTGGTGTGAAAGAAAATCCCCGAACAAAGATTAGGCTGAAACCCTAGAAATATGGAGTTAAAAGGTTGATTTCAAGTTCGACACGCTCTAAACACTGTTTGCTTGGACTGTGTTTCTCATTGAGATTTCTGAGTGAATTGGCTGAGTGCTCACTTAGGAAAAGCAAGGAGAGGAGCACGATCATGCTTCACTTGTGGTTTGCCTGTGCATCACTGTGCAAGGAGCATCCCGAGCGTGCTTCCCTTGATTGGTAGATACCGTCTCCAGACTAAGAAAATCAAGGGGAGGAGCACGGTCATGCTGAGACTGTGCTTGGCCTGAAAGCACCTCCACTACTTGAATTATCACTAGGTCATTTTCAGGCTAAAACAATCAGGAGGACAGAGCATGACGTGCTTTGCCTGTGTGTAACTTGAGCACTAACCAAATCTTCATTCTTTGCTTGATTAATCCCCAATTTCACTACAAATTGCTTTGAGCCCTTGAGTCTCCTAACTTTAAATAGAGTGACGGCCATGACTACTTTCACCGGGTGTCGTGGAGGACATGCTTCCGCCGAATGCCCGATCTCTATTAGTGATGCATCTTCAGTTGAGAATGTCGATTTTGTGTGTAATGGCATGAGGAATCAAAGAAACCCATACAGCAATACCTACAATCAAAGTTGGAGGAGTCATCCCAATTTCTCATGGAGCAACCATGGTCCACAAAAGGCCATAGGGCCACCGGGTTTCCAACAACAAGTCCCAAAGATGGAGAACCAAGTTTCAGGTTTGGAGACCTGAATGAACGATTTGGAGAAGGCCTTAACTAGGTTTGTACAATCATCTGATACAAGGTTCCAATCAGTTGAGATTACACTTCGCAACCACACCGCCTCTTTGCATAATCTTGAAAATCAAGTAGGGCAAATTAAGAAGTCCTTATTGGAAAGGCCACAAGGAAGCTTGCCGAGTAACACCGAGACCAACCCTAGAGAGCATGTGAAGGTGATCACTTTGAGAAGTGGTCATGAGGTTGAGGGTAAACT
>NC_052475.1:3832595-3899791 GCF_009730915.1 Dioscorea cayenensis subsp. rotundata
ATAGTTACACATGCATTGCTATATATATAATATAAATGGGGCTTGGATGGTGAATCAAAGATCGATTCAAACAAGCAATGATTTATTCCAAATAATTTAACCCTATTTTTCTCCTTAACTAATTTATTTCAATCTCCAACCAAACATTACTCAGTACTAAAATTACTTACAAAATAAAATATAAATTTCTCATGCTATATGAGAGTCAAATTTATCTATTTTGGCACTCTATGTTTTATTTAATAAATAACATAATTCATCCATTTCATTTTATTTCAAATCCAACATCTTGTCGTGCTCATTCCATTCTTTTTCTTCGAATACATGAATACATGTGTTTGAGCCACACTCAAATGAAGAAAAAGCAATATAAAAACAAATTATCCTTGATTGAAGGTGTGTGTGTGTATGTTATATATACAGGCAGTAACTTTTGTGAGGGATGGTGAAACATATTAGACATGAAATGGCAGGGAATTTCATAATGTGGGTCTTGGCATGGCCATGAAAGCCACTGTGTGGTGCTCTCTAACATGCCAAGCATGCATGTATCTCATTATTCATATTATACTATATTATATTTATATTTAATATATTATATATATTTGAACAATTTGATAGTTTGAAATGGATGGGAAGAAAAGAGATGATGAGGAGGAAGCTTGTGGTGGGTTGTCATTCAAATAGATTAGAGTGAGACAAGTATGTTCATGTTGTTTGTTATTTAATCGTTGGAATATTCACATATATAATTTTGGCAACCATGTGATGAAGCTTCCAAGCATCTTCTTTGTTTCTTTTCAACCTCCTCGATTGAATCCTTTCTCAACTCAAAACTACGCCTTCACGTTGTGTTGCCTCTCACTAAAACAATGCTAACAACATAGCTATGTCACAGATGATAATTCCATGCTTCACAATAATAAGTAAAAATAGAAAAACACTAAAACTATTCAATGTGAAAGGAAAAACTATGAGGCATAACAAATAATGAAATAATGAACCCATTATTAATAAAATAAGCAACTACAATATTTAATCACTTATGGGCTTAAGACTCGACAACTGAAATAAAATACAAATATCATTGCCCTTGAACACCAACAAATCAACCTCAAATAAAGCCTATTTTGATACAAGCTTATCTCTCAATCTCTCTCAATTTTGGAATGACGAGTCACTAATTTTTACTTTGCGAGAACCTCCTTTCTTTTTTTTTTTCTTGTTGGGTTAAAAAAATCTAGTAAGAATTCGACAAAAAATTGTAATATTTTTATTTTAACTGTTGATAAATCATATCCATTTGGCCAAGTAGTGAGAATGAATCTTAGCCATTTAATAATAACGTACTATATATGGTTTTGGACCCATGAGTAAATCATATACCCAACACCCTGCAATAGGAGTAGGAGAATTAGTATTTTATTTATCTATCAACTCAAATATTGAAGGTTTAATAATATGATTGCTAGCCACATTTATTAAAAAATTTATTTTAGACACATACCGGTAAGTTTGAAAATTTACACAAATTACATTGGTCTATTAAAGAGGAAACCGGTAATATGAAAAAAAAATTGATTTATTTGTTGATTTTTGTGTATATTATACGTGATCCATTAAAAAAATTAGGGTTAGGGTCAGGCAGATTAGGGTTAGGTTTCACTCCTTCATGATTATATATGTTTATGTTGATTTGTGTTAGTGACTTATCTAAAAGAATAAAAAAGTAAGAAGGAACCAAGAAACATGATTATCTTTAAACTTTTTTTTAATGATGAGTTGATTGAATAGGAAAAATGGCTTTTTTTCTTTGGGAGGTAAATCATAGTTAGATGCTTAATTTTATATTAATTATTAAGTTTGAGATTAGCATGGGACATAGTGCTGTTTTATTATATTGATGATCAAATATGCAAAAGAGATGGTCACATGCTTGAACACATTTGATTTGATTAACAAGCTTGCCATGCAAATTAACAAGACATGAAACTTTTTTTTTAATAAAAAAATATATTTTTTGAAGTTAATTCTATTTGAGACAGTTAAATCTTGGACTACAAACATTTTATTTAATTAAATAAAAATGTATTAATAACCAAAAAAATATCTCCAAATTGATTTGCATCAATTATCTAATTGATTGTAATAAGTTATAATTTGTCTATAATTTGTCTAAAGGTTATTAATCATATGACCGTGCATATAAACATATATTTGAATGGAACTAATGTAAAGGTTCTAATCAAATTATTAATGTCTAATTTGGTGAAAACAACAAAAGAAAACATTTGCAAAGAGGGCCCTTGTGGGCATGTTATCTTCATGGTTTTATTTATTTAGTTATTTATTTAATTATTTTAGAAGTGTTTGATGTGATGGGAGCAAGGTAGTTTGATATTGTTGTTTGGTAGCATATGAAATCATATAATAAGTTTGGTGCATCAAGAGCCATTCCATGTGAATGTCTACAAGAATATAATAAATATGTTTTTATGAGTGTGTTTGGATTGAAGGAAAATTAATGGAGAAAATGAAAAGAGAAAGAGGGTGGAAAATGTTTTCTTGTGTTTGTGTTTGCTTGAATGAAAGACAATAAGATTAGTGCCTATAACTTTTTTTTTTTTCTTTTTCTTCATTTTTCTTATACATATTATTTTTAATGATTTTTCCATCCTTTATTTCATTAAAAAAAATTTGGAGTCAATTAAAAACGCGGCTTTATTTCCTGAAATATTTTATATATTTTTTCAGAAAATTGAAATTATACATATATATATACGGTTGTAAATATTAAATAATGTATTTGTGTTTATACTTCACAAGGCCTATATTTTTTCATCTATAATTTATTATTAAAGACGAGTTAAAATGAGTGAAAACAAAAGCATGAAGCATGCAAAATATGTTGGAATTGAGTTGGCCCAAGCCCATAGATAAAGCTGGGCCGGGCGTATATCTTATGCAACAAGACCACTGTCCACTTTGTTTGCGGTCTATTTAAAAAATAATAATTTTTTAAATCTCCAAAAGGCTATTTTTAAATTTTTATAACTTCTAGGTCATGAATTTTCAATGATTTAGCATTTAAATATGTATTTTACGACGGGCTGTTTTAAAAAAAGTTTGTTTTTGATACAATTAATTATGCCAAAAAAAAAAAAAAAATTTAAAAATAAAAAAAATTGACTCATGTATATGATTATGGTCGGATAAATTTAGTTCATCTAGAAATTTCTGAATTTGGGTCAATTACCCAATCCATACCCGCTAGAAATATATATATATATATATATATATATATAGACTTTTATTTTACCTTTTTTTTGTAAAAAAAAAATTACTTGAATACACTACAAAAATTTATTATCTAGGGATTAAAATATTGTAGTAGTAGGAGGGAAACAAACTTGGAGAAAAGAAAAGTTTCCAAATAAATCATACGTAAATCCTTTGTATGTTTAGTTATAAATCAGTGTAAAAATTTGGGATACATATATAATCTCATGTGCATATGAAATATCATTAATAAATCATGAATGATTTTTTAAAAAGAGTTTCATAGTAATTATTTTCAATATAAATAATTATTTTTGTTCATCCGAGCATATAGAAATATTTTCTATTTAATTTATTTAGAGAGAATTTCAGATACCACCCTTACAATTAATTAATTGGTATTTATTTTTTTCTTTAAATTGAAATGCATGTTCAAGTCCTACCCACGTACCACAATTTGAAGAGTTACAAGTTCTCAAGAGTATTCAATTTAAAAACTCTCAGGATGTATTATATAAATCAGTGAACAAGTCCAATTCAAGCTATCTAAAAACAAAAAAAATAAAATAATAAAGAAGCTCCAAAATTAAAATATAATATTTGAAAGTTGCATGAATATGTACTATAACAATTTAAAACCTTCATGCATAGTCATGAAGTCAAAGGATTCTATCACTCCATTCAATGAGTTTATCTCTGAGATACCGGAAGGGACAACGGTCGGTGGTGCTTGTTCTAAGTGTATTTGTTGTTGTTGGTTCGGTGTTCGTTGTTGTTGTAGTGGTTGTTGTTGTAGTCATGGTAGTTATTGATGGAGGTGATTGTTGTTGTGGTGTTTCTTGCTGTCGTTGTTCATCTCGTCGCTCCATGTTAAGAATAGCGATGACGATGGCAATAGTAATATTTGTGCTTGACATGATTCTATCTGCATGGAGGACAAAATAGCACTGTATCAAATATATATTATAATTTGAATTTGATTTGATTTGTCTTAATAAATTTATGGTTTATCCACTATATTAAAAAAAAATTGATTTGATTTGATTACTAATGATATTAATTTAATTTTAATCCAAATTGAATAGATTAATCCATGACTTTATTATTACAGTCTTATATTAATTCTGATGGTGACTGGTTGAAATTTTGGATTGAGTAAAAAACCCGACCCATACTAATCTACTCAAGCATATATATATATATATATATATAACATTCATTTTAAAAAATTATTTGAATGCATGTTGAACAAAAGCGCACATCCTTGGTACGCGCAATACTAGCACGAATCTTAACGAACAGTCAAAGATGGGCTCAGAAGTTGTCAAGCACATCCACCTTTCATATATACATATAATAGTATTAGTATATTCACAGTGATCGATTTAGATAGTTAACTATGCCCGCAAAGGCTTTTCGTGGCAGTGAATGTTGAAATTGTGAGAACATACAATGTATAAGCATATCATATTCTTACATAATAATTAGTAAACCATACATGAAAATTAGCGAAACAATAATACTTACCTCCAACTAGAGCTATTAGACCAAAGAACAACAAAAACTAAGACCTCAAGTTCTCTCTTGTCAATGGTTGTTGTTTATATAGAAAATTTTCATTCCTAATCCTATTAGAAATTTGGCATTCTACTTCGAATTAAAATCAAAACAAAAAATAAATAAATAAAAAGAATGATGATGATGAATCATATTCTCCTATTCCAAATAGGAGTAAAAAGAGGGACAGAAGGGGGCATTATCCTATTTCAAATAAAAGTAGGGGCTAAGTAAAAATAATAATAATAATATAAAAAGAGGAGAGAGAATATATGTATATGTATATTTGAAGATATATATATATATATGTCGTTTGAAATTTTAAATATATATATATATTTATATAATAATGAATAAAATATAATAATAAAAAGAAGGAGGGAAATTCAAATATATATGAAAAATATATAAAGAAGGAAGAGATTATAGATAAGATTGGAAATTTTGAATTCAAAATTTAAAAAAAAATCTCCGGGGAGTTGGAGATTCTTGAGGATTTCAAGGAAAAAAAAACAAGGGATTTGGAAAAGAAAAAAAAAGACAAGAAAAAAAAGAGGGGAGACTGAGAGAAAACAGAGAGGAGGAGAAGAAGAAGAGGAGAAGAAAGAAGAAGAAGACAAAAGGAGCTTGACAGATAAAAAAAGGGAGAAGAACGATTGGATTCGAAAAAAAGAGAGAGGTAATATTACTATATATACAATTTGGTATGCATTTAAAAAAAAATTCACTCACATGCATGCAACCATGACACAAAGTTAGCATGCATTTTCTCTCTCTCGTTCATGTTCTCTTTCTTTCTCAAATATATATATATATATATATATAATTTAGGGGAAATTACTGTTTACCCCTCAAGAATTTCAAAACTTCCCAAATATCCCCTGTGAGTTTTGAATACCTCAGACATCCCTTCATTTATTGTTTCACTTCCTTTTTGCCCCTGCATTATGAAATTTTATCATTGCCCTTAAATCTTTTTGCATACATTTTTTCATTCTTTTTGCATTCCATTTTGCATATACTCATTTCTTAAACAAAGAACTCATTTTTTAAACAGAGAGTTCATTTCTTAAACAGAGAGCACAGAAACCTCATTTCTTAAACAGAAAACTCATTTCTTAAACAGAAACTTCATTTTTTTAAACAACAAAATCATTTTTTAAACAGAACATTGATATTTAAACAGAAAAACCAATATTTACATGACAAATTAATCATGGGTATAAAAACTAATTAATCTTGGCCACTCGTACATATTTAAATAGAAACAATGATATTTAAGCACTTTTTTAAACGTAAACGCAATATATTAAACAGAAGCATCGATAGTTAAACAAAGACAACCAAGCATAAAGACTATCGTTCTTTATTATATGGAGTTAACGATATTTACATTAAAAATTTAATAAGTTTGTGGAAAAAAATTTAATTTAGCATGATTACATTATAATTACAAACAAAAGAATTTAGGTTAGCATGAAGAGTAATACATGTACTCATTTCTTAAATAGAGAACTCATTTCTTAAACAAAGAACTCATTTCTTAAACAGAGAGTTCATTTCTTAAACAGAAAGCTCATTTTTTTAAACAGAAACCTCATTTCTTAAACAGAAAACTCATTTCTTAAACAGAAACCTAACAGAAATCTCATTTCTTAAACAGAAAACTCATTTTTCAAACAACAAACTCATTTTTTAAACAAAAACATTGATATTTAAATAGAAAAACTAATATTTATGTGACAAATTAATCCTGAGTATAAAAACCAATTAATCTTGGCCACTAGTACATATTTAAATAGAAACAACGATATTTAAGCGCTTTTTTAAATGTAAACGCAATATATTAAACAGAAATATCTATAGTTAAACAAAGACAAACAAGCATAAAGATGGTCGTTCTTTATTATATGGAGATAACGATATTTACATTAAAAATTTAATAAGTTTGTGGGAAAAAATTTAAGTTAGCATGATTACATTATAACTACAAACAAAAAAAATTAGGTTAGCATGAAGAGTAATGCATGTACTCATTTCTTAAACAGAAAACTTATTTTTTAAACAGAACCTCATATTTTAAATAGAAACATCATATTTTAAACAGAAACCTCATGTTTTAAATAGAAACTCATTGCACCCAAGGGCATTATAGTCAAACCCTGTCACACTTGCCACAACTTCCCACGCAAGGGACAATTTCGTCCAAAAAAAATCCAAATTAACTCTATCAATCACTGTTAGATGCTTGGGGGGGTTTAAAAAATCATTGTATTCAAAAGAAAGGGGTTTTTATGGATATTCAAATTTAGGGGGAGAATATGTGCATATTGCAAACTTTGGGGGTGTTTTTAGCAATTTCCACTATAATTTATCCATGCATGTAAAGAGAAATACATGCACATACATTAGCATGGATTTTTTTATGCATTTAATGAGAAACACATGCACAAGTACATGTACTGGCATGGATTTTGTTTTCTCTCTCGTTCATGCTTTCTCTCTCTCTAAAAAAAGAATATAATTTCTTTTCATAGATGCACGTACATACATTAACATGAACTTTTTTCTCTAAAATATATATATATATATATACACATATATAATTTCTTTTTCATGCATTTAAAGAGAAATACATGCACGTGCATGCATGAGCATGAACCCCCTTCTCTCTCTCGTTCGTGCTCTTTTTCTCTCTTTCCCATTTCATCAAATACCTTGAGATTTAGTCCTCGTCTCCTGGCTTCAACGGGCTACTTTTCCTGCCGTGCCGAGTCCTCCGTCATGACTCATCGCTTCGCCACCGCTCGTCACCGTGTTTCAAACCTTAGACCTCATCGCTCCGATTTCTCTCTCTAATACTACTTCCCTTCATCTTAATCCGATCTTGAAGCTGTTTCTCTCGGTTGTTTGTTCTCCGGTTGTATTCTTTGGGTGGCTGGTGATGTCTAGTGGCGTTTCTACCGTGTATATTCATGTGATCGATGATGTTGTGAGTAAAGTTCGCGAAGAGTTTCGTTAATTCAAGTGCTGATGAATCGGTGTTGATCGAGCTCCAAGCGTTGTGAGAGATGAAGATGGTGCATTGCAGGGTTCTGTCTGGGATGATAAAGCGAAAATCAATTCCCAGGTTTGGTGGTGCTATTATCTGTTAAAGCATGATTGAAGGTATGGTGACACAGGCTCACTGGCACGAACTGCAAGAGGATGGTGTTGTGCATGTGCCTATTCATAAACAAGGATGGGTATATAAGTGTTATTTGTACTGTGTGTATGTTTGAGTTCAGAGAAGGGGTGTTGAAAAGTCTTGTAGTATGGTAAGCATTGACCGTGCTTTATGTCTGTGTGTATGCTTGTGTCTGGCTAATAGGGTTGGTAGGTAATCTCAGGAATGGCCAATAGTTATGGTCATTCTGTGTGTGCCCAATGGGGTACTCGCTATGTGTTACTTTTTGTCTGGCAATTACTTTTTGGAAGATAAAAAGGTGTGGGTCTGAATGCTGATGAATATAGAGCATCCTTTGAAAATTCCTCTTCCACTAAACTCATTACTTATTTGTTGTTTCCTAAGAGGCATTTCTACAAACAGTTGTAGTTCTGCTAATATTGTGAGGTTGTTCTTCATCTTTGTTCTTTCATTCTGGTATCAGAGCATCTGATATGGCGGCCAACAACATTTCGGTCATACTCTCGCAACCTTCTGTACTGGTGTTCAAGGGTCACGACTATGGGAGGTGGAATCTTCGAATGAAGACGGGTTCCAGTCTTAAGAATTGTGGGACCTTGTGGAGAAAGGTGTGGCTGAGACCAAAGATGAAGCAACTGACATGAAGAAGAAGAAGAAAGACGCCAAGGCACTGAGCATCATCCAGCAGGCTATGGATGAGCCCATTTTGGATCGGATTGCTGAGGTAGAGTCAGCCCATGCAGCATGGGAGGTGATTCGAAAACAATATCAAGGGAGCACCAAGGTGGCGTCGGTTAGGAAGCAGTCTCTTAGACAAAACTTCAAGACCCTTCAGATGGATGATAGTGAGAGCATCCAGGATTATTGCTCGAGGGTGGTGTCCATAGTGAATCAAATCCGTGGACTAGGATATAAGCTTGGTGAAGAAGAGGTGATGGCTAAAGTGTTGAGGAGTCTGGATCCAAAATTCGATTTTATTACAGTTGCAATAAGAGTCGAAGGACATAACAACGCTCACATTGGATGAGTTGAGTGGGTCACTACAAGCTCATGAACTTCGAGTGAATCGAATTGGAGTAAAGATTGGTGAAAGAGCATTATACATAATGGGTGAGGCCACTGGTTCCTCGTATAAGAAAGGGGCAACCTCCAATTCTGGGAATACATGGGGTGAGACTAGAGGTCGTGGAAGACCATTTGCTCGAAGTAGAGGAAGAGGTAGAGCTGGTCGTGGTAGGGGCTTCGAAAATAAAAGCAACGTTCAGTGTTTTCATTGCAAGAAGTTTGGGCATGTGAAGGCTGAGTGTTGGGCAAGAGAGAAGCAACCAGAGAGAGGTGTCACTCTCATTGCTGAAGAAAAGGAGGCCAATAATTTATTCATGGCAAGTAGCAGCTCAGAAGATGCAGCAACATTGGTCTGGCTTGTTGATTCGGGATGTTCGAATCACATGACCGGAGATAGAAGCTTGTTCAGTTGTTTGGATGAATCACAGAAGGTAAGCGTAAGGCTAGGCAATGGTAAAGAAATGTTGGTGCATGGAGTGGGCACTGTTAGCATTAACACTCAAGGTGGAGAACAAAAGCAACTTCAGGGTGTCCAATTCGTTCTAGGTTTGGTTCACAATTTGCTTAGTGTTGGACAATTACTCACTAAGGGTTATACTGTTGTATTTAATCATGATAAATGTATCATTAGTGATAATCAAAACATAAATCCTGTTATCACAATTCAAAGGACAAGAAACAATATGTTTCCATTGAATGTTACAAGCATTGGAAGACTAAATATAGCTGTAACAAGCCAGACAGCAGCAGAACTATGGCATCTTCGCCTTGGACACCTGAACTACATAAGCATGCAACTCATGGCTCAGAAAAGGATGGCAGTTGGCCTACCAATGTTGAAGCAAGACAGTGATTGTATGGAGTGTGTGCTGGTAAAACAGTCAAGAAACAGCTTTCCTATTGGAGTGGCCCGAAGAGCAATGACCAGTTTTCAACTGGTGTATATGGACCTATGTGGTCCCATGAGTGTAAACTCTTTAGGTGCTAACAAGTACTTCTATTTAATTGTTGATGACTACAGCAGGTGGTGCTGGGTATACTTTCTCAAAAGCAAGGCAGAAGCATTTCAAAACTTTGTGAAATTTCATGCAATGGTGGAGAGGCAAACAGGAAGAAAATGAGCAATCACGGGGGATGGGGGGCGAATTTACCTCTACGGAATTCCAGAAATACTGTGAAAGTCTTGGAATCAGAAGAGAGTTCACAGCATCGTATACACCGCAGCAAAATAGTGTAGTAGAACGCAAGAACAGGATGGTGGTAGAGATGGCGCGAAGCTTGCTCAAAAGTGGACATCTTCCAGTTAAATTCTAGGAAAAAGCTGTATCAACGGTAGTGTACCTGATCAATCGTGCCCCTACTCAGGCATTGCAAAACAAGACTCCCTATGAGGCTTTTTATGGTGTCAAACCATCTGTAAGTCATCTTAAGGTGTTTGGGTGCATTGCATTTGCACTCATTTCAGCTCATAAACTTCATAAGCTTGATGAGAAATTTGAAAAGTGTGTATTCATTGGGCATGCATCAGAATCAAAAGCTTACAGATTGTATAACCCAGTTTCTTGCAAGGTTATAGTGAGCAGGGACATGGTGTTTCACGAAGGCTCTAGGTGGAGCTGGGATGCTTTACATGGAAAAGAGCTGGTGGTCGGAGTTCAGGATGATTGTGAAGAATCTGAAGCGGTTCTACATGATACTGAAGATGCTGGGAATGCTGCAAAAAAAGCTGATGAAAGTTCAAGGCATTCGGGGCCAATCTTGGTGAACGAGAATGTTGAAGTTGCGCCTACTGACGGGTCG
Organism: Dioscorea cayenensis subsp. rotundata; assembly: GCF_009730915.1. NCBI lineage: Eukaryota > Viridiplantae > Streptophyta > Magnoliopsida > Dioscoreales > Dioscoreaceae > Dioscorea > Dioscorea cayenensis. The sequence continues at coordinate 3,843,484 of NC_052475.1, forward strand.
CCACCTAGGAAGACCAGGCTACTTGCAGACATCTACAACACCTGTACCTTTGCATTGAATGTAGGTGACCCAATTGAGTACAAGGAAGCAGTCAAGTTCAAAGAATGGCAGGAAGCCATGGATGCTGAAATTAATTCAATTAAGAGCAATGATACATGTGAGTTATGTGAGTTACCAAGTGGGAAGAGAGCAGTGGGCCTTAAGTGGATTTTTAAGACCAAGGTGAATACAGAAGGGCATATAGTAAAGCTTAAAGCAAGAGTTGTGGCAAAAGGGTATTCTCAACAACATGGTATAGACTATGATGAGGTGTTCTCACCAGTGGCTCGGTTGGAGACAGTGAGGCTCATACTTGCTCTTGCTGCTCATTCAGGATGGGAAGTGTTTCATCTTGATGTTAAATCGGCTTTCTTGAATGGAGAAATTCAAGAAGAGGTGTTTATTAATCAGCCAGAAGGATATGAAATTGAAGGAGAAGAACACATAGTCTATAGGTTGAAGAAGGCACTTTATGGGCTGAAGTAGGCACCCAGGGTATGGTACTTTAAAATTGATCAAAACTTCAAGAAGAGTAGATTCAGCAGGAGTGAGAGTGAGTATACTCTCTATAGGAAGGAAGGAAAGAATGGAAAAGTTCTTTTGATCAGTCTCTATGTTGATGATATCGTGTATACCAGTTCTTCTTCCAGTCTACTAGAAGAATTCAAGAAAGAAATGATGGGAACCTTCAGTATGACTGACTTAGGAAAGATGAGTTACTTCCTAGGATTGGAAGTAAGGCAAGGTTCAAGTGGTATATTCATTAGTCAAAGAAAGTATATTGAAGACCTGTTGAAGTTTATGAGCATGGAGCATTGCAAACTCGTGATGACTCCAATAGCTGTGAATGAAACATTCCAAGGTGGTGATGACTCCAATGGCTGTGAAAGAATTAACGTCATGAGCCTGATGTACCTTTTCACTTACCTTACGGGGGCTCGAATAATTTGAAATTGCCCCCGGTAATCTTTGAATTGTTGGTGTTTCTTCCCAGTAAATCCAAGGACATCAATGAATGGATTTCACATTTTCATGAATGACAGGAGGCGAAGATTGTACCTTCTTTTCTTGGGGTGTTGGATGAGAATGACTGCTACCTTTCTTCTTCTTTCCCCGGACCTCCCTCCAAATTTTTTTTAACATTGAATCTTTTTTCTCTTTTTCTTTGGCATTGGTACACATAATTTTCTCCTTTAGCTTCTTCAAATTAGAACTTGGAAGAGGAAAGTGATGTTCCTCTTGATCTTCATCTTCTAGCTCTCCCAAGTATTCATCCAATGGGTTTAATGATAGCACCTCCTGCACACAATCAGAAATTAAAAGTTCAGTTTCATCAACAAAATAAAGCATGTCATCATGGTCTAAAGAGTGTTTCATGGCCGCTGGTAGAGTGTATACTGCTTCTTCCTCTCCAACCGTTAGTGTTAATTTCCCTCCTTTAAGATCAATTAGGGCACCAGAGGTAGTGAGGAATGGCCGACCAAGAATCAACAGTGTCTCCACATCTTCATCAATATCCATGATGATAAAATCCACAGGAAACACAAATTTGTCCACCCAGACAATCACATCTTCTACAATCCCACGAGGCTTCCTTGTTGATCGATCCACCAATTGTAGAATCATTCTCATGGGTCTAAGTTCATCAAGGCCAAGCTTCAAAAACATGGTATAGGGCATAACATTAATGCTTGCCCCCGAGTCCGCTAGTGCATTTTCTTGAACTCCACCCTCAAGTACACATGGAATTATGAAGCTTCTCGGATCTTTCAATTTTTGTGGGAGCTTCTTCTCCAAAATGGCTGAGCAATTTCCCGTGAGTGCAACTGTGCCCTCTTCTTCCAATTTTCTCTTGTTTGTTAGCAATTCTTTTAGAAACTTGGCATACTTGGGCATTTGAGTCAAAGCTTCCACTATTGGGATATTTATGTGGAGTTTCTTGAAAATGTTGATAAATTTTCTGAATTGAGCATCCTTCTTATCTTGCTTCAATCTAGCTGGATATGGAATTGGAGGTTTATATTCAGACTGCTTTGATGAACCCTTTGGTGGAATTTCCTTATTTTCACTTTGCTTGCTTTTCTCAATAACTTTCTCCACTATGTTAGGGTCTTCCACTTCGGCTACCCTAGTTTCCTTGACACTTGGGTCAACTCCGACCCTTGTCTCAACCTGTTTCCCGCTTCTAAGGGCGATGGCCTTCAAGTGCACTCTTGGGTTCTCCTCTGTGTTGCTAGGAAGACTGCCTGAAGGTCGCTCAGAATTTGCTTTAGCAAGCTGCCCCACTTGGTGCTCAAGGGATTGTACAAAAGCTTGGAGGTTCTGCAAAATTGAGCTTATCTCATGGAACTGTCCGGCGTGTTAAGCAAGCTGAGCATTCACCTTACTAAACTGAGTATCCATACTGCTAGTTATGCTGTTGAACCTTGATTCAGTGTTAATCATGAACTTGGCGAGCACATTTTTAGTAGTGAATCTTTTCTCCAATATTGGTTGTTGCATTTGGGAACCTTATTGAGGTGGTGCAGCTTTCTGTTGTTGCCCCTGATTCCATGAAAAGTTTGGGTGGTACTTCCACCCCGGATTATAAGTTGCGATGTAGGGATTCCCTTGTGGCCTTTGTCCCCCCAATATAATCAACATTCTCAGTTGGGGCGACGGAGGAACTAGAAATAGGACATTGGGCGACTCCATGCCCTCCACCATAAGTGCTACAACTCATCACCGACTCTGACTTCGAGCTACTACCCATGAGCATATCTAGCTTTAGAGACAACACATCAACCTTCACGGCAAGAGCATCATTAGCACTGACTTCATAAATTCTAGCCCCCTTTTGTGGTGCACCTCTTGAGGCCCAATGAGACTCATTGCTTGCCATTGATTCATGTAGTTGCTCGGCTTCGTCAGGGTACTTGTTGCTAAGAGATCCACCCATTGCGGCATCAATTAATTGACGAGTTGCATAGTTCAACCCGTTGTTGATGACTTGAACCCGCATCCAAGAAGCAAAGCCATGATGGGGGCATCGTTGAAGAAGGTCTTTGAATCTCTCATAAGCTTTAAATAGTGTCTCCGACTCTCCTAGTTTGAATGCCGAAATTTCTTGCCTTAGCTTCACCGCTTTGCTAGGAGGAAAATACCTTCCCAAAATTTTTTCCACCATATCTTTCCATGTTTTGATCGATCCCGGCGGTAAGGATGTGAGCCACCAGTATGCTTCATCTCTCAAACTAAAAGGGAATAATCGCAGCCAGATCACATCGTCTGTCATCCCGTTTATCTTGAAGGTAGAACAGATTTGAAGAAAACGGGAAAGATGATCATGGGCATCTTCATTTTCAAGGCCATTAAATTAGACTGAATTTTGGATCATGCCGATGGTGCTTGCCTTGATCTCAAAATTGTTTGTGGCGATGGAAGGCGCTTGGACACTAAATTCTTCGCCCGTGAATTACTGCCTTTCACATTTGGATAAAGTACATCTTTCTTCAGCCATGATTACCGATTCTGTGTCCTCAATTTCAATGTTTCTTTCACTAATGCTTTCACCCACTTCTCTAAGTCCTCGACGCAAGGTTCTCTCAATTTCACTGTCTGGTGTAACTAGGTTTGATGGATTTACTCGTGTCATGCACAATACCTTGCAAAGTCAATAAAGATAAAGAAAGTTAAGCTAAAAAAGAAGTAAAACAAAAGAAAAGAATAAATAAAAGAAACAAAAAATGGTTAGAGCAATAAGCTAGAAGTTTCCTAGAATTCCTTAATGTCCCCGTCAAAGGCGCCAAAAACTTGATTGCTCACCCGCAAGTGTACGGGGTCGCCAAGTAATACCTATTACTCCTCCATCACTTACTTTCTAACCTTAAATATTAAGCATGGTATACTACTCTAATACATGCAAGCATGTAAATAAAACACAAGTATAACAATTCCAAGGCAAGCAAGAAAATCACAAGAGCAATGATGATAAGAATAGGCCTAAGGATGAGGATTCCCAAGAGGGGTCATCATGATGTATGGATGCATAAGAATAAAATAGCAAGGGTGGTTTAGACCGACGGACCTCAACATTAGTTCAACCCCAATTTCTCAGCTGTTAAACCCTAATCCCATACGAATGATGACAAGGATCTCTCCCTAATCATATTCCTACGATTGCATTAAGTAAATGGAGATCACACGATAAGGATACACTTAACCTAAGTTTATCCTCATAGTTCGAAGGGGCTACCTACATCCAATTTCGCGGTATGTTGATCAAAGATTACCCCTTTTAGCTCATTAAAGATCTAGTACATGCGAGTAGGTCACGTCAACATGTACAACTCAAACAAGAGCTAAGGATATCTCCAACTAACAGTTCTAGGCATGAAAAATAATAAACCAAACCATAAATCATACCAATGCATTCCAAATATAAGTGTAGCATCCAAAATACATGATGAACCCCCAAGGTTCACCTACATCTGGTGGCCTTGGGGGTCTAGTGCGCCATCATACAAACAAGTATGTCAAACTCAACAAAAACAAGAAATAAATGCATAAATGACACTCCCTAGTCCGAATGATGATGAAGAAGAACAATGCCGGCCGAATGACGCTTCCTCTAGCCCAAGGAATGCCGAATGCTCCTTCTCCTTTGATGATGAAGCTCTCCTCTTGAAATTCAAGCTCTTGATATCCTCCAAGATGATGTCCAAACTCCACCAAGATGATGTCCAAACTCCACCAAGATGATGTCTTCTGTTCTCTTCTTTTTCCCAAGTGTAGGCTGCCAAGAACTCTTTGAATGGCCTCCCAAAAAATCCCCCATGTACCCCCACAACATCTCTCAAAATGGCCTCCATTCGGGTGGTATACTGGCTCAATGAGGACCTCATTGAGGTGATGTACTGGCTAAAAGAGTACCTCATTGAGGCCGTTCGGGGTAGGCATAAGTGCACTCAAGCTCTCATAACAGTATCCATACTGGCTCAATGAGCACCTCATTGAGCCAGTATGCCTTCAAACAATCTATCCTCTTCTATGGCTACAATATTTATCCCAGGCTCATTCGATGGCAGCATTGGTGCCGTATGCCATGTTTTAATTTTTGACTTGAAAACTCTCCAAGTGCTATAGTGGCAGCTATAGTGATCTTGCTATAGTGTCGATGCTACTGTACCACTGCAACAGTACTCCAGTTACAATATTTTGCTACAGTAAATACGCTACAGTACCGTGGCCTGGTTTTCTTCTCTTTTTCACCAAAATTATATCTTCGTGTCCTCCGTGGCGTTTTCGTGCTCTGCAAAGCAAATAATACACGATGAAGCTCAGAACGGGCATCAATTCTTATAAAAACACATGCTAGAAGTATAGAATACATATATTGAAATACGTACATTTAGACACTTATCACACTAACACCATGGTTATTCATGAACAAAAGGTTTCCACAATAGAGATCACTTTGGTGACGATGCTGCTTCTACCAATTGCAATAAATACTCATGAAAGTTTATAAAAGCAACTCTATGTTGTTATTTTCCTAATGATTATTAAAACAACTTTATATTATGAACAAAAATTAAATTTATAATAATTAAACTAAAATCTGAATATTATCCTAATTCAAAATCAAAGCAATATAAATTATTAATTACTCTCATGTGCTTTGATTTTGATAATTATCATGATTAACTTAATTTAAAAAAATAAATCTAAACATGTATTCAAATCTGTCAACATGTGTGATTTATAAATCAATCCATCTATACTTGAATTGTTATGAAGTAATTAATATATATAATATATACATAAGGCCAACCACTATCTCAAAATCCGTGGGCATATATGCATGATGTATAAATCAATGCAGCACAATCACAGAAACAATATTATCTTAATATCAGATTAAATAAACTTAATCACAATGAAATTCAATCCAATCATGCATGATTTCGATCTATGTTATAATTCAAAAACAACAACATGACACGGTTTTCAATCTATTAGATTTACACAAATTATGGATGAACGGATAAATCAGCACTTGGATTTCTCTTCGATTAATACACACACACAGATATATATATATATATATATATCAATTAAACATCCAATAAATACCAATATATATATATATATATACATATTAACATGAAAAATCTCAACCTGAAGCATGCATAACAAAATCACAAACACCCACACATACACACACACACACACATATGCATACATATTAATCAATAAATTCAAAATTTAATCAAAATAAATCCTAAGCAATTCCAAAACAAAATGACTTTGGTACCACTTGATGGATCTAATGGGTATAAATACTGTGAAAACCTTGGATCTTCTTATTTGGAGATTGCTTAGGAACAAAAAAAGTGACGGAAACATACCTAAACTTGAATCCATTAATAATGATGAAGATGATTGAGCCTTGTGATTCTTCTAACATATCACATGCAGAGGAGAGGAGATGGAAACCTTGATTCAGAAAGCCCTAATTCTGAATCTCAGATCATTGCATGGTTAGTCAGGGATCACACCTTATTTATAAAAAATCATTATGGGCCAATCACAAGTCTGCCCATCATAGATTTGACGATTTTACCCCAAAAATTCTACACATCATATCCCCTATCTCGGTTCCTTTCTAATGTTGAAGGATAAGTTAGTTCGTGCACCAATTGTGAAGGCTCTGAATTGGGAGTGACCCTTTGAGCTTATGTGCGATGCTAGTGACTTGGTAGTTGAGGCAGTACTGGGGCAAAGATATAATAAGCAATTCCATCCAATTAATTATGCTAGCAAAACTTTGAATCCTGCCTAGGGGAATTACACCACGATGAAGAAAGAGCTTTTGGCTATTGTCTACGCCTCTGACAAGTTCAGACCCTACCTTGTCCATTGGAAGGTAATTGTGTACACCGATCACGCGGCTATTAGGTATCTTCTTTCAAAGGCAGATGCCAAACAATGGTTAATCAAATGGATTCTCCTCGTACAAGAGTTTAATCTTGAGATTCGAGACAAGAAAGAATAAAAAAATGTGGTGGCTGATCATTTATCATGCTTGGTACACACTAAAGAAGATAGTGGCATATCTCAATCAATTATCGATGCTTTTCTAGATGAGCATCTTTATTTGATCCAAAGGGGGCCGACAACAGACAACGAATGCCCTTGGTTTGCCGATGTTGCAAATTATTTGGTTGGACAAATTATCCCTTCGCAGTTCTCCTACCAACAATGGAAGAAATTCTTGTCGAATATTAAATATTACTTATGGGAGGACCCATTCTTATACAAACTTTGTGCTGGTTTGGTTGTGCGATGATGTGTTTCTCATGCTGAGGGATGAAAGATCTTGGGGAATTTCCACTCTGGCACAGTGGGGGGCCATTTCAGTGCAAATCACACTGCCAAAAAGGTTTTAGAGGTAGGATTTTTTTTGGCCTTCACTCTTCAATGATGATCGGAGGTTTGTCACATCATGTGATCAATGCCAAAGAAGTGGGAATTTGTCTAAACTAGATGAAATGAAACAGTGTGAAGTTTTTTTATGTTTGGGGCATTGATTTTATGAGTCATTTCCTGAACTCTAATGGTAACATATATGTTTTGGTTGCTGTTTATTATGTATCTAAGTGGGTTGTAGCTTAGGCCCTCCCAACAAATGATGCATGGGTGGTTATCAAATTTTAAAAAAAAATTATTTTCTCGTTTCGGCACTCCAAGAGCCATTATCAACAATAAGGACACTCATGTTTTGTAATTCTCAGTTTGAAAAGGTGATGAAGAGATATGGAGTAACCCATCGCGTCGCCATTGCATATCACCCTCAAACCAATGGTCAAGTTGAAGTTACCAATGGGGAATTAAAACTCATTATTGAGAAGACAGTTCATCAGGGCAGGAGTGATTGGTTGAAATGGTTAGATGATGCTCTTTGGGCCTACCGAATAGCATATAAGACATCGACTGGGCATACTCCCTATCGTCTTGTCTATGGTAAAGCATGCCACCTACTTGTTGAACTAGAACATCAAGCATATAGGGCTATCAAGTTGTTGAATTTGAATACACAGGAAATGCAGAGGAAAAGGAATTTCAATTGAATGAATTGGAAAAGCATAGGTTGAATGCATATGAGAATGCATGTGCGTATATGGAGAAAATAAGAAGGACCCATGATACTCCTCTTAGGAAATAAAAACAATTTCAGGTAGGGGAACAAGTTTTTCTTTTCGATTCCAGGCTAAAGCTCTTCCCTGGGAACTTAAATCACGTTAGTCAGGACCTTACACAGTTACTCAAGTATTTCCTCAAGATGAGGTCAAAATTTCTCATCCCACCAAGGGAACATTCAAGGTCAATGGCCACAGGCTAAAACATTACATCATCAGAGAGGATACACTTCAATCATCAGGGTGTGGAGCATTATCCTTGCACAATCCACCCAGTTAGGTAGGTACATCAAGCTAGTAACGTTAAACAAGCACTTCTTGGAAGGCAACCGAAGTCTCAATTCCCTTTATTTCTTTTAACTCTTGTTGCCTGTGCGTTCCTTTTGGGTTTCCTTGTTTTTGTGTAGTTATTATCTCATGTTGTGGCTATTTTTCACTAGTTTTATGCTCTCTTGATTTGTCCTTGTTCTGTTTAGTATCCTATTGGTTTTCAGGATAAGCACATGCATAGCATACCTTTGCTTGCCCACTGAATTTCACTAGTGCCAGTTTTTAGAGATTTTCAAGCTTAACACGGGCTGAGCACGAGCGTGTCATGAGCGTCAGCAAGTTGAGTATGATTGGTACACGCTCGTGTTCACCATTTTGTAATTTCGATCCATGTCCTAAAATTTTCAGGGGGTGTCTCATGCTGATATCACGGTCGTGTTTCCTAAGGGTTTTCCCCTCCAATTCTCATGTCCTATACACGATTGTGTTGTGGCCATGCCCATGTGGCTATTTGCATTTACCACATTCATTCTCGGGACGCGAGCCGTACCGATCACACTGACCGTCACCGACTCGTGTCCAGTCATCTAACCCTCCCTTTTATATTCTCTCATATCCTCTCTCTCCTTCTTGGATACATGAGCTGCCTTTCTTTGCAACCTCAGCACTGACCTTCCTCCCTCTCTAGTCATCCTCTGACCTTCTTCATAGCTTTCATACCCAACGATAAGGCCCTCGGGCTCTATCTCCGTCCTTGTAGGATATTTAGGGTTCTTGTTTGTAAGTGTTATGATGTTTGGTCATCATGGTTTCCACCAGGGCCCTTTGCATTGTTGTTTAGAGCCATTGTGATTGTCAGAATGATTTTGGCTCTACAGGTGCTTGGAAAATTTTGTTGAGCACGATCATGTTCTTTGCCGTTGTTCATGTTCAAGTTGTCTGACTAAGCATGACCTGCATTCTGTTTGCACGCTCGTGTCCGCTATTATGACATGCTTTTCCTACTCCTTACACACTTGTGTTCCACTTGCTTCTTTTTCCTGTGTAGTACTAACTCCACCCATTTTGCATTGCAGATTATGCCAAAATCTAGCAGTTCCTCGGGGCCCGTAAAGCACAAATGTCAGCTCTTTCTGGCGTCCCAAATTCACCAAGAAAGACTCACCTACCTGTTACATAATAAATTTGGATCATGACATACTATCGATTGGGAGGTACTGCAGTTGTGCAACCTACACATAGATGTCGAGCTTTTACTTAATGTTGGCTCTAGGCAACAGGTCTTGACTCTGACTGAGCCCTCCTATCATGAGCCCACTCTGGAATTTCTCTCCATTTTCAAGTGCATTCCTTGTGTCAATCATTGGGACAACCTCATGCCATCCAGTTCATGCTTGGAGGGCAAGCCTATCAGCTGAGTTACACAGAGTTTGCTTTGACCCTCAGCCTATACACTAATGATTACACTCTCACAGAGGAGTACCACAGTTTGACTTCTTTTTATCCACTTATGGAGCCCCCTCACATCCGTTGGAGGTGTTTGAGTGACTGTAATCATCTTTTTCGTCTGAGTATTACCTCTGCTACAGCACTAAGATCGTGTGCTCTTCATTTTATCCATGCCTTACTGAGCGGCACTTTATCGACCAGAATCGCTGTACTAGTAACATTTCTTTAGCCGAGTTTGAGTACCTATTGAGCATGCAGGCCCGAGTTCCTCTCCATATGGTGTTCATTGTTGCTTTCACTCTACAGAATCAGGCCGTTGATACTCGCAAGCATACCATCTTTGCGGGCCTATTAGTCACTCACTTTATTCAAAGCATGAGCCTCTTAAGGTGTGTGCATCATTCAACCCTGTGGGAGGTCAGTCTTCCTTCACACTTCGCAGCCTACAGAAGATGGGCATTGTTACCCCATAGTAGCCCGTGGATTTTGATGTTCCTTAGGAGGATGAGTTATTACTCCAGATTAAGGATCCTGGCATTGTTTGGCTAGGGATGAGCCTCTAGCGTCTTGCTGATCACTTAGTAGTCAGTTCCTCTATTTCTATTGGTGGTGTTATGTAGTCAGAGGGCGATTCTATTTAATGGCCATAGCATGTGTTTCTTTTTGTTGGACTTGTTTCGGTTGTCTCATCATGTTATGTAGTCAAAGTCCCCTACTACATTTTGGTTTGGTTATCTTATTATTACTATTATTGTAGTTTCTATTAGTCTTTCTTATCTTTTATATATTTTCATATTTTGGGAGCTTTGTTCGTGTCCTCCATTGTTTTCAGGAATTGTGTGGATGCTTGGAGTTGAGTAGCACACATGTTGAGAGCGGCAACATCACTCTCCGTGTTTTGTAAAGTTTTTCTAACCCTATCCACTTTATATTGTCTCAAGTTTGTTTTCCATGTTCATCATCCTACATTGAGGACAATGTATCATTCAAGTGTGGGGGAGGGTTTCATGCTTGCTTTGTTAGAGATGAGTGTTTAACTGATGATGGTCTATGATCGATGACATGTCGTGCCTCTTAACCTTAGGGAAACACTTGTGTGTTAGTTAATTATTTGAGATCCATATTGTAGTCTCGCTCTTACTTCAAAGGCTCACGTTTATCACTCAACCGTGGTTGTTGTGGAGCCACATGTTTCCTTTAAAAAAAGACTAGAAAATTGGATCCCATGTGGGATGCCTTACAGGTCATTTCTTAATTCATTGTGAAAAGATGGTAGAAAGAGCTATCACCCTGGAAGAGTGAAAGCTACTCTCGAGTAGTCAAATTTTGGGCATTACAAGTGTACATTTCATGACCTACCGAGAGAAGGCTACCTCTAGGGTGTATGAAGCTACTACCCATTATGAATAGTCAATTGTAGGTTTATGTTTACCTACTTGAAACATGAGAACTGTGGGGCACTTAATTTAAGGTTTGCACACACATATCCTTAGAAGTAAGAGTGTAGCCATGCTTTGAGTATCCTTATTGTTCCTAACCCTTGTTGCTTTTCTTTTGTTTAAGAAGCCCAAGTTTGTCTTAAGATCAGAGGTGATGCACTCATCCTTCTTTTCAATTGAGTGATGTGAGATTGCTTGAGGACAAGAAATGATTCAAATATGGGGCATTTGATGAGTGCAATGCATATCATGTTTTCTTACCCTCAATTTATACTTTTACTTGTCTTTTAGCACATCTTGGTATATATTTGGTGCTATTTTGGGTATGTTTGTTAATGATGCAGGAATTGGGGAGCTCAATTTAATTTGGAGTGAATCAAGTCATTGAATGATAGAAATTAGAAGAAATGCTAAGTATTCATGCTCAACACGGGCAGAGCATAGTCATGCTCTGTCCCCCTAAAATTTGCCAGCCTGGTGCGAACCAAGTGAAGAAACTTGCAGGGGAGTGATACCAGGGTGAAAACAGTCAAAGCACAATCATGTCCATCCTCTTGAATCTCTCAGGCTAGAATTGCTATTCTTCTCAGCGAGGAGAGTACGTGTAGGAGGCTCCTAGCACCATCATGCTTATGGAAACATGTGTCAAGCGTAACCTTGCTTCCTCCCACTGAAAATCCCAAGCGAACAATTAATCAATTCACTCAAAAGTGGTACATGGAAACACAATTTAAGCATTATCATGCTTAGACAGTGTTGAGCTCGAAGACAGCCCTTTTAACTCCAGTTTTTAGGGTTTGCTCTCATCTTTGTTTGGGGACTCAACTCTCTACCTGGAGGACAATGAAAAGGGTGAAGATCAGGCCTCACCACACACTCAAAGGGGATTATCTTGAGTCAAAGGGGTTATGCCTTCTTTCTCTTGCTCTTCATTTATGTCTTTCTTGTTGTACCCATCCATGAGGGGCTAATCGTCCACGATGCCCTGTGGTGTTGAACTATGTAGTTTTGTATGCTTTGATTACTTGATTATTAATGATTGCAGAGTTCCTTGTATTTCTTGTGTTTAATCTTGTGTTTGCTTATCTTGATGGCTTTAATTGCACAGTTGCCTTGGTAATTTAGTTATCTTGGCATAACTTGGTGTGCTTGAGGTCCATAGACGCAACATTGCTTTAGGGCACACACTTGAATCTTGGAATGTACCTGGTAATCATTGGGAATGGGAAAAGTAAAGAATGGAGTTGTGTTAATATTACCCTTTTACGCGTCTTGTAAAGAAATGATATTTATTTGACATAATTTTATTTATAAAATAATTGAAATATAATTGTTTATGTTATTGTTATTGATTAATGCTAATTTGAAAATTAATTTGAAATAACTAACTTCATGGCTTACTTAAACTTTTTAATTAGTTATATTAAATTTTATATTACGATTATTAGTTGAATTAATTAAAATATTTTGGTCCTATATATATTATTATTTCTATATTATGATTATTAGCGAATAGCTTCTCATGTGTAAGTTCATGCTTTAGGAAGCATCCATTTTTCACATGTTATTGAAGATTAAGTAAATGGAAGCCTTCAAGGGCTGTCACTAACAAACACAAGAGCAAATAATTCTAGCTTGACAATGTTTAGTGAGGCTATAACTATTTTTTCTTTGACGAAAGCTCTATGTTGCAAAATATACATGTATTTAAAATTCAAGGAAGAATGAATTACAATACACTGATCATTGTATAATTTACTCAATCATTCTACTCATTCTAACATCTCATCTAGACAATTTAAAGACCAAGTAGAAGATGCTAAAAAAAAGCACCATTTTCAGATAGGCCAATCTTATAACGCAATGCAAGATCCGACCTTGATACACAATCTAATCTTTGCACTGGGAAAAATCATGACTTTTTCCATCCATTGATTTATCAAACAGAGCAATACATTATGCCTTTCCATTTGCAAACCAAATGAAAGTAGGTATCAAGATCTACATTATGAGAGACAGAAAAATACCATCAAGGGTTGTTTGGATTGGCTTTTAGAAAGCCCAGAAGTGCTTAAATTATAAAAAAAACACTTCTTGGATAAAAAAAAAACATGTTTGTATTAGCTTTTCTACAGACATAGAAGCTGGTAAAAATACTGAAAAACATTTTTAAGAATCTAGCCATGTGGTGCTTCTAGAAAAAGAACTTCTCAAAAGCTGTTTTGGGCTTGTTAAATTTCTAAGTTACCCTTATGAAATAGAGGAATAACTATGTTTTTATACTTTTTGTTTCCCTAATTTTCTCCTAATTTCCACTTGACAGAAGAAAGTCTCGGGATCCCAATAATAATAATAATAATAATAATAATAATAATAATAAACATTATTATTATTAATATTATTATTATTATTATAGTAATAATAATAATAATAATAATGGCCCATTTGGTGGATATGATAAGGAAGATAGGATATGATATACTATCATATCCTATCGTTATCCTTTGTTTGGTGTGTCAATTGGATATGATAGTCTTATCCTATTGACCCACTTTATCCTACCGGCCACATGATAATTAATCCTATGGGGGATTTAGGATAGAAACATGTAGGATATGATAAAAAATTAAATTTACATTTTTGCCCAATTATTTGGTTTCTCTCTCTCATCTAGGGTTTCATTGTATCTCTTTTTTATCTTTTAAACCCAATGCTTCGGACAAGAAGCTCTCGTCAACAACTAGATATGACACTAATTTCAATATTTTAAGTAGGGTTTTTCACATCTGGAGTGGTTAATAGGTTTCTCCATCGATCTCATGAGCAAGTTATTTTTCATCTAAATCTTTTTTTTATGATGTGTTATTTTTAGTTTCTCTAATAATATGAATTTTTTTAAATTGATTTTGTTATGATCTATTTATTTTCTATTAATGAGTTTGTTACTCTAGTTTTATGCTATATTGATAACTTTGTGTTTGATTCTCTCCAAGGAAATAGGTATGAACTATAATTTTTGCAAGTTAGTGATATTGCAATCTATATATTCGTTGATATTATTTAAAGGTTATCTATTTTTTTAAAAGTTTAATAGAAATAATAACTATACAGATAAGTAAATAATTAAGGAAAAAATTCAAAAATAGTCTATTTAAAAAAATTATATATAAATATATTATAAAGGGTAATTTTGTCTATTTACATACCATTTATATCATATCTCGTCATTATCTGGTCCACTTTAAACATAAAATAGGATAACAAAATGCTATCTAATGGTTTATCCGGTTCACATCAAACATAAGATAGGATTTGAGCTTATCATGCCCATATCCTTTCCAATCCCTATCTAGTCCTCATATCATATTTGTCCATATCATATCCTGTCCACCAAATAGACCCTAATAGCAATAATAATAGTAGTAGTAGTAGTAGTAGTAGTAGTAGTAGTAGTAGTAATAATAATAATAATAATAATAATAATAGTAATTGTAATTATAATTATTATCATAATACATTTAGTTATTATTATTATTATTACTATTATCATTAGTGTTGTCATTATCATTATCAATAGCAAAGTATAATAGTAACTCAATGAAAACTCAATGAATGCCCATTATCATTATCCTGTCCACCTCTAAAAGTCCTTTTAAAAATCCACATCCAAACAACTTCACACATTAAAAGTACTTTTGCATTAGCTTATACAAACATGAAAATACAGAAAAGAATTTAACTTACTCTAAAAAGCACTTTTTTCAATATTGCTTCTACAAATAAAAAAAAAAACAGTTTTTTTAAAAGCCAATCCAAACAAGTCCTCTGAACGGCGTTTGAAGACGAAACTCTCCATTTGGAAGTTACAGTTCTTTTTCCTGAGATGAACATTGGTTGCGAGCATCATTTGGATGTCCAGCTCCATCATCTTTAGCATTATCGCTGCCAAGGCTGCTACTTGAACTAGGGGCTCTTCTCTTCTCCGCCTTGAGTTTTTTTTTCTTTTCATAAGAGTAAAAAAGTAATTTCAAAGGGCGTAATGGCTATTCCCCCACCATGGAGGAATGAAATATAACTCCCTTTAGGGTTATGGTGACTTATAGGGAGAACCATTACTTCTCTAAAATGCCATCCAAACAAGGGCATGAAGTTATGTAAGCAATGGTTCCACTTTGTAGGCGAATCATTACTGCCATCCAAATAACCCCTTAGTTTATTTAGAGAGAATTTCAGATACCACCATTAGAATAAATTAATTGGTATTTGATAAGTGCTTGTGTATTAGTAATACGAAGTATTCTTTTCTTACATTGAGCACTACTTTTCTCAGATTTTATCTCTGATACATGTGTATTTGTGTTACTTTTGTGCATGTAGGGTTGTGGAGACAATAGTGGAAGAAATTAGCCAAAAGTAGATCATAGATGCACTCTGTTGATGAAATCTTAGAGTGAACAAACGCGAAGACACAAGTTGTCTCAAAGACACGTGATTGTGTGCCAACCTTCATTGTGCTCAAGCAAATACATGGTTTGGAGGGGCATAAAGGCAGTCACATTTGTGTGTTCTGACTTGTGCAATGCTAGCAAGATTTTTGTCAATGTGACTTTTATTGAAGACGCAATGCGATCTACCGCATGAGTATGTGCCCATTCATGTGGCCTCGATGAAGAATGCAGATTCAGGAGTATTTTGGTGGAGCACTGTAGATAAGCACTATAGCAGTTTCTGTTCACAGCTCGCAGAAACTGAATAACTGGAGATTCACACGAGCATGTGGAAATTCCACATGCCCGTGTGGATGCCTGATTCTAACCCTATTTAAGTCACGATTTGAGGAGTTTTGAAGATCTTTTTCTTATCTTTTCCCCAACTTTGGAGGCGTTAGCGGCTAGGGTTTAGAGAGGCTTTGGCAAGGTTTTTGGAGTGGTTCTACTGCCTTCAACACCGCATTCCTTCGGAAGATAGTTATTGGAGGAGCTTTCATCGGCATCGATTCGACGTGTGCCCTAGGCGTGACGAGGGAACCCTTAGAGAAGACAAGGCTACTCCACAAGACTATCGACACAGAACATGAAGGGGTTTTGCTTATGGATTGCATGCTTTTACATTCGATTTCATTATTGATTGTATTATGCTCCTTGGAGAGCTAAACCCCTAGTGGGTGCTTGGACTTGTAAACCCTAAGATGTGTTTGTTTCATTGACCTTTTATTATGCTTCCTCAACTGATGTCTTTAACTAAGTTCCAATCTTGAATGCTTATTGAATTGATTTTCCCTTAGAGTGACACTAGGGTTGAGAATCTACATTTTTAATTCTTGTGAGTGAGTGACACACCATGAGAGTTAGACAAAGTAAGATTGGAGATGGTCAAGAGGGTGAGTCGAGAGGTAGCAGAATGTCCACTTTCCTTTCCGGTGTGATTTATCCTACCTCTATGCTCCAAGAGTTTTTTGCGGTCATAAAAGAGTGAAGTTCTAAGAGAGAAACTGCGCTAATGCTTAGTTGTGCAAGCAACAGAGTAAAGAGTTGAAGTAATCTTTAGTGTTGGTGCTTAATTGTGACTAGGGGTCTTTCGCCTGGACCAAAGGGTTAGATCTATATTAGGGAATAGGGTTTATCACTTGGAGTCCCTAGAGCTTCAAGCATCTTTACACAGTGTGAGGTGTTGAAATTGAGCTATTTCTCCCCCGGGCATAGTGTAGGGTTAGTCACGGTTGACCTTAAGTTTGGGACTGTGTGTTTTAGGATTTCCCCAACTCATTAGACGTCAGTTAGGAGACATAATGATTGGTATTGCACTTAAATTAATAGTTCTAGGGTGAGCAATGTCTGGGTGCCCCATTTTCTATCCATTGCCTTTCCTCTCATTTTATTGCATCTCTCTTTCTTATTTTCTTTATTTCTTTTCCCATTGATATTGTTCACACTATTTTTGAATCATCATCATCATCATAATTAAATAGCAATTCTAGTGTTTCTGATTACTATTTCCTGTGGATATGACTACCCACTCACCAGGGTAATTATTACTTTGACAACCCGTGCACTTGCGGTACACACGCAAGGGATGTGTCAAGTTTTTGGCGCCATTGCCGGGTAATAGGCGTTTTAGAAACACTTTGCACTTTGTTATCTTAGCTATTCATCACTTATTCTATTTCACATTTTCTTATTCTTCCATCATTCTAATTTGTTTTTCTTTCTTTGGTTTTAGACCAGGTTATGACCTGAGATATTCTTTCGACATTGGTTGAAGGTGATCCTGAACTTGAACGAACACTTCATAGAAGGGGTAAAGAACCTGTGTAAGAATAGAATCATCCAACTAAAATAGTGGTTAAAGAATCAGAAAACATGGCCGAATAAGAGGGGCAACACACTTTCAGATTTTATTAAACTGACTATTCATGGGACACAATTGAGCATTGTTAGGCCACCAATAGTAGCCCAGAATTTTGAGTTGAATCCGGCTTTCATTTAAATGGTCCAACAATCTGCACAATTCAATGGGCTAGCCGATGAAGACCCAACCATTCATATTGAGAACTTCCGTGAAGTATGCGACATGTTGAAGATCAATGGGATTTCTGATGATGCAGTTCGCTTGAGAGCTTTCCCATTCTCATTGAAAGGAAAAGCCAAATAGTGTCTCCATTCATTGCCAAGAGCTTCATTCACAACATGGAATGAAATGGTCGAAGCTTTCCTCACAAGGTACTTCCTTCTGGGAAAATCGGCAAAGCTTCGTAATGAGATATCTTCATTTGTTCAGATGGAGCTTAAATCCTTGTTTGAGACTTAGGAATGATTCAAGGACATCTTGTGGAAGTGTCCACAATATGGGTTCCCCAAATGAATGGTCATTTACATATTTTATAACGGGTTAAACTCAAGCACCAAACAACTTCTTGATGCCTCCGCGTAAGGAACAATGGGAAATAAGACCCTCGAAGAAGCCCAGAAATTGATTGAAGAAGTGGGTTTGAATAGCTACCAATGGAATGCAAGAGGAAAGAAGAAAGTGGTCGGCCTCCATGAGATTGATGCGGTTACATCTTTGGCGGCCCAAGTTGAGTTATTAAGCAAGAAGTTAGACACTCTAACTTCTCCTATATTGGCAGCCGTAACAAGTTATAACGGATGTGGAGAAGGACATGCTCCATCCGATTATCTGATTGCCATTGGCGGTATATCCTCAGTGGAGCAAGTTGACTTTGTAGAGAATGCAATGAGAGGCCAAGGGAATCCATATAGTAACACCTATAATCCAGGGTGGAGGAGCTATCCGAATCTTTCATGGAGTGCCCATGGGTAACAAAAGGCCTTGGCACCACCGAGTTTCCAACAACAACAAGCCCCGAACATAGATAATCAAGTTTCAGGTTTAGGGACCTGGATGACTGATCAAGAGAAAGCTTTGACCAAATACATCCAATCATCCAATACAATGTTTCAGTTGATTAAAGCTACACTTCGCAACCACACCGCATCATTGCACAATTTGGAGAATCAAGTGGGGCAAATTGCGAAACCATTATCAGAGAGGCCTCAAGGGAGCTTATAAAGTAACATAGAAACCAACCAGAGAGAACATGTTAAGGTGATCAGTTTGAGAAGTGGTTGTGAAGTTGAGGGTAGGCTCCCGAGTGAGAAGACCAACGTTGAAGGGCACGAGATTGTGGAGGTTGAGGAAAAAGCAAAAGAAAAGGTGGTGGCACCCCTACCCTACAAACCAAGAATTCCTTACCCTTTGAGATTGAAGAATGACCAAAATGATGAGAAATACAAGAAGTTCTTGGGTCTATTCAAGAAGTTCCACATAAACATCCCATTTGTGGAAGTGTTGTCTCAAATGCTTCGTTATGCAAAGTTTCTCAATTACCTCTTGACCAACAAGAGGAAGTTGAAGGAGAGTGCATCTGTGATCTTAGATGCTTCATGTTTGGCAGTGTTGCAAAAGAATATGCTGAACAAGAAGTAGGACCCCGGAAGCTTTATCATTCTATGCAACATTGGCAATTTGGGTAAAGAGAAAGAATAGGCGGACTCAAGGGCTAGTATCAATGTCATGCCTTACACATTCTTCCAAAAGCTAGGCTTGGTAGAGCCTAGGCCCACTCGGATGACACTTCAATAAGCAGACCGAACAGTTAGACATCCGAGGGGCATCATTGAAGACGTACTTGCAAAAGTTGACAAATACATATTTCCTGTGAACTTTGTAGTATTGGACGTTGATGAGGATGCTGATGTTCCTTTGATACTTGGGAGGCTGTTCTTACGCACTTCCAAGGCTCTTATTGACATGGACAGCGGGGAGTTGACCCTACGAGTAGGTGATGACAAGTTGACATACCGCCTCGCCGAAGCCACGAGACATTCTCTCGACTTTAATAATACTCTATATTTTCTTGACATTACTGATGAGTTGATTGATGAATATGTGCAGGAAATGATGTGTCAAGACTCGTTTGAGGGCTTGCTAGATCAAGAAGTGGAGAATGAAGAAGTTTTGACACTTGGTCTAGCGGACAAGTTGCAACCTACCCCAGGGATCATAAAGAGGATGATCCAAAAGATGAAGTGAGCAAGGAGACGTCATAAGAAGTGCCCTAAGGCTAATGCGGATGTGCAATCACGGAGTAAGTGAGACGAACCCTTGTGTGGTAATAATCTTAATAACTCCCCATCTACCTTGAAAAGATTATGTTCATCATGTTTTCAGGTTGTTGGTAAGAGGGAAACCTTCATCCATGAGCCCCGTGAGGTAAGGTTAGGTACATTAAGCTTAGTGACATAAAACAAGCGCTTCTTGGGAGGCAACCCAAGTCTTTAGCATTTTTCTAGGTTTTAGTTTTGTATTTGTATGAATAAGGCTTGAGTATTGGTGTCTTGATTTTTTACATGCTATTGCTGTGTTTTTCCTCATGGATCATTGGTGTTTCCTTGTGTTTAATTGTGATTGGCGAAGTTTCTTGGTCGTTTGAGCGTGTTTTTCATGATTCTCTGGTCAATTTTTCATAGGATAGGCAGGCTCTGTGTGTATGAGTGTGCAGAAATTTTCTACAGAGTCTGTAATTTTTTCTCATCCAGAGAAGATACAAGGCCGTGTGGAATTTCCATACGGGTGTGTATTTCCGTTCAGAGCTCATCCTGAGAGGACACAGGGGTGTGTGTACGCCCCTATGGACGGCCTTGTGACGGTCACACTCCCGTGTGTAATTTCCACATGGGCATGTGTTTCTCTGCAGAGTTCTCAAAAGCTATCCCGAGAAGACACAGGGGTGTGTGTCATCCCTTGTGGATGACCCTGTGAATTCCACACCGGCGTGGGTAATTTCCACACGCCCATGTGAAACTCTATAGAGGCTTCTCCTATATCCCGAGTGCACACAGGGGCGTGTGGGTGCCCTTGTGAGTACCCTTGTCAAGATCCACAGCCGTGTGGAATTTCCACACGGGCATGTGAAACACTTAGCCAAATTTTTCGGGTGTATAGAGAAGCCACAGGAACGTGGTGCCTCTGACATTCGGGCACACGGGCATGTGTTATTTCCACATGCCCATGTGAGTGCATTCAGAGGCAGGATGTGGAATCTCGAGAGCACACAGGGGCGTGTGGGTGTCCCTGCGAAGCTCTCCTGTGGAGTCACACGGGCGTTCGTAATTTCCACACGCGCTATGTGGATGTACAGAACACCTAAAGGCATGGCTTTTCTTTAAAACCTATTCAGGTTTCTTCATTTTTTATTCCCAAACTCTCAGAGAGCGCATCCTCTCATTCTCTCGACTTCTCACCTTCGATTGAGAGGGATTTCATTCGAGTTTTCTGGCCATTTTCAAGTTTTTCATTCTCATTTTGTTGGTAAGCCCTCATTTTCTTTTTCTTCGTCAATCTTGATTTATTTTGATTTGATTTGGTGATTGCTACTTCGTTCACATGTTAAATAGATCGTGCGTGCTTTAGAATGAATTTAGAAACTAATTTATGATGTATTTTTGGATTTTAGCATGGTCGCCATGCGGCTTTCACGCCCCGTGGATCAACACGGGCGTGTGGAATTCTGCAATATTAATGTGTGAGTTTATTTGATCAATTTCTTGTCAATTCTTGAAGACATGGCCCCCAGGACAAAGAAGCAAGCATGCAAGCGTCCTTGTAAGGATTCCCCAGAGATCGAGCTCATGGAATTTGTGATTCCCGAGCATCAGGCTTGTTTTGAGAGATTGGCGAAGCTTAAGTTTGGACAGACTCGTTTTCCTGACGTGGGTGCTTTGAGAGAGGTCCAGCTTGAAGATGACATGGCCGATGAGGTTGAGGAGCTCCTTACCATGGGCAGTTGGTACAAATTGTTGTCTATTCGTGAGCCTGCCATTCGTATGCTGACATTGCAGGTGTTAGCATCCTTTGAGTTCGACCGGTCTTATAGCAGCTTTGACAGTATCAATGCCATATAGTTCAAAGCATTTGGGCAGTATCACACTATGAGCATCACAAAATTTTTAGTCAGACTGGGTTTATATGATGAGACGTTTACAGACACTGAGGAATACGATCAACTATGGGCCGATTATCCGGTAGTTTGATACCTCAGAGAGCATACAAGATACTATGTGGTCAGGGCCAGTATGAGCCGGGACTGTCCAAAGCTACTTGCCTTTCTCAGCCAGCATACAGGTATATCCACGATGTTCTTAGCCGATCGGTAAATGGGCATGGTGATGGCATAGGGTACTGAGCAGACATGAGCTATTGTACTTATACTCCATGGTATAGAGCGAGCCAATTCATCTTGGGCACATCTTGGCCAAGTACTTGCACCACCAAGGCTAGTATGACAGAGTTGAAGTCATTTTCTTAGGCCTGTATATTATGAGACTCATTATGGGTATGGGACTCCTGGATGCGATCATGGGGCTGAGAACATTGTAGTACTAGCACCCCTCGGCTTGGATACTATGCGACTGATGGGTATGTTCAGGAGGTATCAAGACGGGGTGTATGTGATGAACATGCCCCCACCGGAGCAAGTCAAGGCCAAGAGAGATGCAGCCGAGGGCTCACAGCCAAAGCTAGAGCCACAACATTAGCAGGTGCAGACAGAGGTACCACCCACAGCACAGGAGCCACCTCCAGTACAGATATTTTCACCGACTCAAGCCCATGATCGCTTTGAGAGGCTCGAGAGTGCGGTGGGGTACTATAGTCTGATTTAGCTAAGGTTCGCGCCACACAGGCTGCGAACCACACGGAGGTGATGGCGCTTCTTGATATTTTACAACAGTTACTCGAACGAGACGTGACCTCACCATTTGTGATGAGACCCCTCACCCATCAGGCATTACCAGCACTACCGTTACCACCAGCAGCAGCACCAGCATCTTCACTAGCTCCACCCACTTCACTAGCAGAAGCAGCAAAGCAGACAACAACAGACATCGATGCTTGATCCACCTTTACTTTAGTTTTTTAATGATTTTTATATCTTTATTTCTACATTATATTTTGGACTTGTATCACTCAGAAAGGATCCTCCTTCTGAGTTTATCTTTTATTTTTAGTTTTCTCGAGTTGTATTTCATTTTCATATCTTTATATACTCGAGTTTATTTTGTTTTGTTGAGCTTCACTGAACCCCCTTGTGTATATGTGTAGATGGTCTTGTGAGTATGGAAATTGAGGACTAGTCATGAACATGGTCAATGTGACATTCACATGACCGTGTGTGCTCCACAACCCATTGGAACTCAACTCTCAATGAATATAGCTCCATCAAACATACCATTAGGAGTTTAGGGGAGTATTGTTTCAATTGCCCACCTACACATATGTTTTTGATTGCTTTATAATTTATTGAGCTTGCATGCGTACATTGAGGGCAATGTACATCTTAAGTGTTGGGGAGAGTTCACATTACACATGTTCTATACTTATGCTTTTATTGATCATGCTCATATAGCCAATGGTATTTCACCTTAGTTTCAATGTTTGTATTCTTAAGCTTAGGAGAATTTTTAACATTGAATGTTCTCATGCTCTAGTTTCGACTTGAATTTTTAGGAATTTTTGCCCGATTGACACTTGTTGCACTACTCATTCATTAAACCTTGTGGAAACTCAAGTTCAATGTTTAAGGGACTAGTGTAGTTTGTTTTTATTTTTTATTTTTTGCTTTACTTTCTTCAAAAAATGAAAAAAAAAGTATGTTTGTTTTGCTTGTGCATTGGGGGTGGACACAGCTACCACCTATGAAGTATGGAGCTACTCTTATAAGTCGGATACTAGTTATGCCCTAATGAGAGAAAGAGCTATCTCATGGGATGAGTGAAAGCTACTACCCTGGTAGAAAGAGCTACCACCTCGAAAGTGTGAAAGCCACCTTAGCGGCCGCTTCGGAAAGGGCTACCTTAGAGGATGTGTGAAGCTACTACCATCTCTTTTCTTTTCTTTCTTGGTGTACATAAATAAGTCCTTTATACTTAGAGCTTTGAGGAGTATACAGTGGATTGACTTGAGTGAGTTTACACACACTTACACTATATCTGGTTTGTTATCCTATTTTATTCTACTTTTTAGCTAGAGCATTGATTTTTCGTATTCAGTGTTGAAATTTTACCTTGCTTATAGAATGCTTGCCTTGCATGCTTTGGTAAACCTAAGGCCAAGCACTTTTAATTTTTCTTCTTATGTGATTTAATGCTTTATTTTGCTTGAGGACAAGCAAAAGCTTAAGTGTGGGGGAGTTTGATTAGTGCTTGTGTATTAGCAATACAAAGTATTCTTTTCTTATATTGAGCACTACTTTTCTCAGATTTTAATGCTCATACATGTGTATTTGTGTTACTTTTGTGCATGTAGGGTTGTGGAGACAATAGTGGAAGAAAGAAACCACAAGTAAATCATGGATGCACTCTGTTGATGGAATCTTGGAGTGAACAAACGTGAAGACACAAGTTGTGCTCAAAGACACGTGATTTTGTGCCAACCTCCATTGTGCTCAAGCAAATACATGGTTTGGTGGGGCACAAAGGCAGTCACATTCGCATGTTCTGACTTGTGTAATGGTAGCAAGATTTTCGTCAATGTGACTTTTATTGAAGACGCAACGTGATCTACCACATGAGTGTGTGCCCGTTCATGTGGCCTCGATGAAGAATGTGGATTCGGGAGCATTTTGGCAAAGTACTACAGCTAAGCACGGTAGCAGTTACTGTTCACAGCTCGTAGAAAATTAATTCCTGGAGATTCACATGAGCGTGTGGAAATTCCACATTCTCGTGTGGATTCCCGATTCCATCCCCCTTTAAATCATGATTTATTGCATTTTGAAGGATCTTTTTCTCATCTTTTCCCCAACTTTGGAGGTATTTGTGACTCGGGTTTAGAGAGGCTTTGGCAAGGTTTTTGGAGTGGTTCTACAGCCTTCAACACCACTTTTCTTCAGAAGATAATTATTGGGGGAGCTTTCATCAGTATTGATTCGGCGAGGTGTGCCCTAGGTTTGATGAGGGAACTCTTGGAGAAGACGAGTCTACTCCACAAGACTATCAGCACCAAGAATGAGGGGGTTTTACTTATGGATTGCTTGTTTTTACATTTGATTTCATTACTGATTTTATTGTGCTCCATGGAGAGCTAAACCCCTAGTGGGTGCTTGGACTTGTAAACCCTAGGATGTGTTTGTTTCATTGACCTTTTATTATGTTTCCTTAATTGATGTCTTTAATTGAGTTCCAATATTGAATGCTTGTTGAATTGATTTTCCCTTAGAGTGACACTAGGGTTGAGAATCTACATTGGTAATTCTTGTGAGTGAGTGACACACCATAAGAGTTAGACAAAGCAAGATTGGAGAGGGTCGAGAGGGTGAGTCGAGAGGTAGCGGAACGTCCCCTTTCTCTTCTGGTGTGATTTATCCTACCTCCATGTTCCAAGAGTTCTTTGCGGTCACAATAGAGTGAAGTGCTAAGAGAGGAACTCCACTGGGGTTTAGTTACGCAAGCAACATAGTAAAGCATTGAAGTAATCCTTAGTGCTTGGGCTTAATTGTGACTAGGGGTCTTTTGCCTGGACCAAAGGGTTAGATCTATATTAGGGAATAATTTTTATCACTTAGTGTCCCTAGAGCTTTAAACAGCTTTACACAGTGTGAGGTGTTGAGATTGAGCAATTTCTCCGCAGGGGTATTGTGTAGGGTTAGTCACGGTTGACCTTAAGTTTAGGACCATGTCTTTTAGGATTTCCCCAAATTATTAGATGTCAGTTAGGAGACATAATGATTGGTTTTGCTCTTGAAACAATAGTTCTAGGGTGAGCAATGTTCAAGTGGCTCACTTTCTATCAATTGCTTTTTCTCTCATTTTATTATGTCTCTCTTTCTTGTTTTCTTTATTTCTTTTAACATTGATATTGTTCACACCATCTTTGAATCATTATCATCATAGTTATATAGCAATTCTAGTGTTTCTGATCACTATTCCCTATGTATACGACTACCCACTCACTAGGGTTATTATTACTTCGACAACCCGTGCACTTGCGGTAGACACCCAAGGGGTGTGTTAGTATTTAATTTTTTCTTGAATTCAAATGAATGTTCAAATCCTACCCAAGTACTACAATTTAAAGAGTCACAAATTTCTCATAATAGCATTCAATTTAAAAAGTCATATGGTGCATAATACACATCAGTGAACAAATCCAATATAATTTATCTTAAATAAAAAAAATAAGTAAACAAACTCAAAAATTAAAATATAATTTTAAAAAATTGCATAAATATATACTATAACTGTTACTTTTGGTGGGTTTATTGTGCATTAGAATTCACTCAATATCTCATGCAAACATTTACACACCCACACAAACCAAAGAGAAAGGAGACACCAAATTGGTAACCTAGTTTAGCATAACACTTATCTACATCTGGGGGGCCAAGCTCAAAGATAAAACTCCACTAAATTAAGGGAATAAAAATGAGTACAACTTTCACATTAATCCTCTCAAAGGTAAACAAGACCCCTCTTTAGATTGCTCGATGCCCACCCTCACTCACCGTCACACTTGGGTTTCTCCGATGGCTCATCCCAAATCTCAGAGCAGTGTCTCTTATATAAACATCTCAACATCCCAAATATGGCATGTTCCTCTTTTAGAATCTCGGAGACTCCTAATTTGGACTCCTTTCAAACTTAGATGTTGCAAGTCCTGTTTTAACCGAGCTTGAAACTTGTTACACCTGCTGACATTGACTGAGTCGAAGCTTCCATTGCAATGCGATATGCAAATGCCTCCAATCCTTCTGATTGTGTCTAGTCGATGTTGTCGAATCTTTCCAATCTCAACCTACTAGCAACTAGCTCACCTCCTCATATCCTTATCAACTGTACTATCACAAGGATCACAACCCATATAGCATGCCTCTATCATACCATAGATAGTTTTCAAAGATCTTCAAATCTTCTTCTAAACGTGATCTCCAAAACATCTATGTTTAGTCTTCAGGTCTTCCCAAATTTATCTTCATTCATCCAAGGTTGTTTCTTTAATCATCATGTTTACAAACTTAATTTTTATTCATCCATGTTTGGTCTTCATAATATCTAGTTTCCAAACTTGATCTCCTTTTATCCAAGTTTTGTTCTTCATGATCTTGTCTCTAATCTTTTCCATATATAGTTGTGTCTTTAATTAGCTCCACCCATATTTAGATTCCCTCCAAATCTAATGCCAAATATAAAGCCTAGCCCTAACAATAACAATCTAAAATCTTCAGTCATGAAGTTAAGGGATTTTCTAACTACTTTTAAGAGTTTATCTATGAGATATTGGAAAGGACAACGGCTAATGGTGTTTGTTGTTATGGTGGTGTTTATTGATAGTTGTGATCGTTGTTGTAATATTCTTGTTGTCATTGTTTATCTTGTTTCTCCATGTTAAGAATAGTGATGGTGAAGATAATAGCAATGTTTTTGCTTGACATAATTATATCTATATGGAGTGAAAAATAGCATTGTATTAGTAGCATATATTAATTTGAATTGATTTCTAATGATATTAATTTAATTTTAATTTAAATTAAATAAAATAATCCATAACTTTATTATTACAATTTTATATTAATTCTTACGATAGGGGTTGAAATTTTTTATGTGAGTAAAAAACCCTACCCACGGCAATCTACTAAAGCAAATATGTAATTTTCATTCAAAAAAATTACTTGAATGCATGTGAAACATAAGAACATGTCCATGGTATGCACAATGCTAGCATGAATCTTAATAGATAGGCAAAGATGGGCTAAGAAGTTGTCAAACACATCCACCTTTCGGGCATGTATCTTTTATATGATAAGAATGATATGATAGGAAAGACTATCATATCCTATTATTATCTTTTGTTGGGTGAGCCAATTGGATATGATAGTCTTATCTATTGAACCACTTTATCCTACCGGTCACATGATAACTAATCCTATGGGGTGTATCAGGATAGAAACGGGTAGAATAAGATAAAAAATTTAAATTTACTTTTTTAACCTTTCATTGGTCTCTTTCATTAAGGGTTTGATTATATGCCTTTGATCTTTGAACCCAAAGATTGGGACGAGAAGCCTGTCAACAATTAGGTATGACACCAATTTCACTATTTTAAGTAGCCTTTCTTGCATCTGAATCTATTAAAGTGTTTCTCTGTTGATCTCGTGCTTGAACATATTGTTTTTCATCTAAATCTCTCCTTCGATCATGTCTTACTTTTAGTTTCTCTAGTCAAATGATCTTTTTAAAATTGATTTTGATGTTATTTATTTATTTTGCTACATGTATAGATTTCGGGTTATTATAAAGGGTAATTTTATCTATTTATATACAAAACATATCATATCCTACCATTATCTGGTCCACTTCAAACGTAAAATAGATTAACGAAATACTATCCAATGGCTTATCTAGTGCGCATCAAACATAGCATAGAATATGAGCTTATCATGAACATATCCTTTCCGACTCGTATCTAGTCCTCAAATCCAAGCCACCAATATCCTATCATGTCCACCAAATGGAGACTTAATACTTTTAATATATATATATATATATATGAGGATGCATCCTCTGTCAACGTTCACAGATACGTAATCTGTGAACGTTGATATGGGCCGTTGGATTTCAATCCAACGGCTGCACACTGTTCTGTGAACAGTAACACTGTGCACTATTCATAAGCACAGTAAAAAGTGGGATGCACAGTATTTTGATCTGAACCGTCCAATCAATCTCAGCACAGTAACTGAATCAATCACAACCATCCAACCCTATAAAAAGTACTGTACATCATCTGCGGACGACTCTACGAACGTCCGCAGATGATGTTTAGCCTATATATATATATATATACTAGCATGGGTGACTGTGCATACACACTTTATTGAGATGCAATTGTTTAAAAAAATTAAAATAAATAAAATAAAATCACTGGAAAAGGGAAAAATTAACCAAAAGCTAATATTATATATATACATAATTTTTTTTGGGGGTGTTGTTTTGTATATAACTCTCTCTCACAATCAAAATACATACTGATATATAAATCTGCATAAATATTGGTATTTATTTGTTATAGATATGTATATATTCGGGTGTTGGTTTGTATATAACTCTCTTTCTCTATATATGTACACACACACATATATATATATATATATATATATTAGTATTTGTTTATTTTTATTGTTTTTTAAAGGTTTTTTGAGTTTTCCAAAAATAATATATATATATATATATATTGGATTGTTTGTTTGTATACAATAATATCTATGCCATTGGCAGGGGTAGAGCTAGAAAAGGTTTTTAGGGCGCCAAATAAAAAAAGTTAGTATTTAATTTTCACACAAACTAATTTAATTCATTGAAGTTGCATCAATAGTTCATCTCTTTGATTATGAGGTCTCAATATTAGAGAAAGGAGTTTCAACTTTATAGATGGATGATGATTAGCCTTCTGTAGTTTTTTTTTTTGTTTTTTGTAAAATATACATCAATTGTTGATCTCTTAGACCTATTATAATTTGTGAATAAAAACTAAAAAAATTAATGATCCATATAAAAAGTCACATGCTTTCAATTATCAATACAAATTAAAGGAAAAAAAAACTTACATGATAAAATAATTTCTTATATTTGAACAAATAAAAAAAATTACTCGCAAGCAAAAGTTTGGGATGCCAGGATGATTTAATGACCATTAGGTTTTAGGTGAATTTTATAGCAAAAATCAACCATCCGCATGACATCTGGATAATCAATACAAGTTTTATTTTAAATTATTTAATTAGTTTATGTGGATTCTTATTAGAAATAATTACGCTTAAATTTTTTTAATTATTTTCCTTATTTTTTAAGAATTTTATTGTAGATACATAATTTTTTTTGTAATTTATATAATTTTATATGATTTGTAAAATGTTGGGTAGGGGAGCATTTTTGCCAAACGTTCTTTACCAATAGTGCCATCCTCCCTACAGGCTGTCTATATGGGTGGGTTGTCCCTTGCTGCTACGTTTTGTTAGGTGCTATTGAAAAAAAAGGAAATTAAGTGGTTGGCTTGGGCAGCAGGTAGGTTACACGTTCCACTATGCTAAGATGTGAGATGCAGGTGGTGGTGATCATTCGGGGTATGCTCTAGCACCCTTAACGG
Source organism: Dioscorea cayenensis subsp. rotundata (assembly GCF_009730915.1). NCBI lineage: Eukaryota > Viridiplantae > Streptophyta > Magnoliopsida > Dioscoreales > Dioscoreaceae > Dioscorea > Dioscorea cayenensis. The sequence continues at coordinate 3,873,560 of NC_052475.1, forward strand.
GCACTCTAGAACCCACCAATGCTCGTGAAAACCTAGATAGGCCGGTTCGCTTGAGTTACTCAACCGCCCTTTTGCCTGGTGCTCATGATGCGCTATGGAACTTCCACCCTACCGGGGGACCAAGTAGGGAATAGCTAGCTGCATAGGAGCCCACTCAGTGTCAGTGGCTTCATACTGCACTAGAGTGATCCAATATGTGGTTCCGCATGTTCCACCACTTTGTTCATTTCCAATACTAATAGTGAAACACCATGAGTAGCAGGATGTTGAGGTATGGAATTCAAAGTGAAATTCTTGATTTGCCCATTCCTAGTCATCATGGGAAAGAAAGGTAGAATGAAATAATAAAGAGATTATTCCCCTAGAGCTTGTCCAATACCACCAGTACTTAAAATACATCTCCTTCACCCATGCACGTCTACCTAGCGCTGCCACCTTATATGCAAATGAAGCACTATTAGCAGCAATCAATATGTCACTAAGAGATGATTGATGCAGTTAGTGCCCTTGATTGATTGTTGCATATAGAATGATCATGGAGCCTCGGAACCATGACATCTAACAGTAGCATCTCCTTGTGTGCAAGAGACTTCTATGCTGACCATTATTCTCAACTCTGTGTTGAAAAAAAGCTTAGTTGCTTTTTCCTTATTATTCTTTGCCAACCAACCACTTGCTACCAAGCAAGCGGTTAACTGTAGCACTTTCAAAGTAGAAGAGTTGTCTCTTAGAAGTGGTGGTGTAAAATAAGAAACACCCTCTTTGTCTTGAAAGAAAGTAAGTGTAGCAAAGAGTATACATTATATACGTAAGCAGCGTAATAAGCTGACCTTTTCCGAAAGTCCCCAATTTAATTGAAAATGAAAGAAAAATGTCATGAATGTCGGTGTACGTCGAAGAAGAGAACATATAACTGATTGAATAAAGTGGCAAGAAAAAGAAGTCTTGGTCCCATGCACCATGCTAGTTGCATGCTCTTATCATATAGGCTCCCCACATTGAATAACATTGGGCTATTTACCTTCGCTAAAGATAGTGAAGACCTCCTTGCTGACCCCTCTCCTCCTTCCAATGGACAACAAGGCCTAAAATGTCTGGCACTTTTCCTACAACAAGCATAAAGGAAGGATTGGATGCCGTTGGGGCACTTCAGGAATGGAATCTTTCTCAAGCGATAGGACCAAGCGATCTATATTGCAATGGGGCACTTCAGGATAGTTGGTGATCACTCCCCAATACTCATTTAGGTACTCTGCCTCTGGCAATTAGTTTTTGGGTTAAAAGTTTTTTTTAAGTGACATAATTTAGGTACGTCCCTAAATTACTATTTTCTAGGGACGTTTAATCACAGTCATTGGATCATCATCCAATAGTTGTTTTGTTAATATAAATATTGTACACCTTTTACTATTTATGAATATTGTGCGATACTGTAGAACACATTTTGATACTGTTCATGATGATTATTGCCGTCGGATGGTAATCCTATGGCTACTATGGATGTCCCTAGAATACTCATCCTCTATATTTATTGTATTTTTAAGATGCATTATATATATTGTTTCTAAAGTTTTCTTGGGTTAATTCCACGTGCTTAACTAATATCAGCTTTTCTCCATACCATCAGATAGCCTTAGTTCTTACTTCATCATCAAAGCCTGATCTATGGCATGTCCATAATAGGGTTTTTACAAAAACACTTCACAGTATGGTGGAAAGGGGATAATACAAGAGCTCTTACTGGCAAACCACTAGCACCTTTAAGACTTGAGTTAAACTTTCTGATAAGTTGGTGTTATCAAATTTTCATCATTTTCCTCCATAATGCGTTATTCTCCACAATTGCGTAAATCCAATAGATGATGTGAAATCAATAAACATGGGACATTTTCTATTAATATGTTGATCAACTCTTCAAATTCTTATGTTAAAATAAATGTTGACAGCCTCCAAAAGAGATCTACACTTAATTTACTTTTACAAAGTTGAAAAAAATAATATCAGTAAGATGTCGTAAATACCAACGAACATGACCATATTGTCGACGGAAAGCATCACGAACAATGTTGAAATTACCTTTGAAGCTATATATTTGAGATGATGCATATAAGGAGAGTAGGATCTAATATTACGTGTACATTATTTAAAACCTTTAATCAATTTTCTCTATTCTCACCTTCAACAATGGCAAATGCATAAGGAAATATGTGGTATTTAGCATATGTTCATGTTGCCATTGTTATATAGATTGTTAAATTTAAATAAATGTAACTTTTATGCCAAAAGATGTTACCTTTCAAAAGCATCAATTGAGTGTAATTAAATTAATAAATATGTTTTGAAAAAGTATTGTGATTTGTCAATGATACTATTAAACTAAAAAGATGTGACACTTCACATACATCTTTTGAGGGTTAAGGTTCATTAAGTGGAAAGTTGGTACTCTTCAAAAGAGTCTTTTGGTGGCTATAATATTAGCTACTTCCAGCTATTTGATATAAAGAAGAAGAAGAAGAAGAAGAAGAAGAAGAAGAAGAAGAAGAAGAAGAAGAAGTTATTTGTATTCAAACAATATTGCCTTCAACTTTCTTTCCAAAATAGTGAGATTTATGACAAATCACGTTTTTCCTAAGTCATGATCTTTGGTTGTATCCTGGGAGAGATTGCATATAAGCTTCTTAGGTAATCTTTATGATAGGGCAAGTAAATCTCTCTAGGGACAGCGGAAACGTGCCTTTGAAATAGTCTTGCTTATTCAATTCCTTTAGTTTGTGTGATAAGTTAGAACACCTACCCTACATATTCCTAACAAATTTAGAGAGATTTATGATTTCTTTGGTGTTTTACTATGGCATCAGAAACGAACGCTGTCATTAGAGTCATGAATCAAGACTTTGTTAACTTGAGAGGTTTAATGTAGCTAATTTCACAAGATGGAAGGATAAGATATCATTCTTGCTTTTAGTGTTGAACATTGTCTATGTTCTTGATCCTATAACGCCACCCCTTGTTGGACCAAAGGAGAATGCAAGTATAGAAGAAAAGTCAACTTTTGAGAGTAAGAAGAAATGAATAGATGATGAATTTGCATGTCATGGGCACATCCTCAATACTCTTTCTGATCAACTTTGTGATCTTTATTTGTCAGTCCAATCTCTAGTTGAAATTTGGAAGGCTCTAGAAGAAAAATATAACAACAAGAGACAGGGTGAAGATATGTTTCTTATGTTAAAGTTTTTTTTAATTTAACTTAGTTTATAGTGTTCTTATTTTGGATCAAGTACATGAATTGCAAATGCTTGTGAATCGGCTCTACGATCTCAAAATAGTAATTCTAGAATTAATCTAAGTGGGGGTGATTATATTGAAATTTCCCCTAGTTGAAATGTAATTCTAGAATTACTCAAAATAGTAATTCTAGAATTATTCTACGATCTCAAAAGGTTATTGGATATGGCAAAAGAGGTCACTGTTGATAAATTATAAAGGCACATTTGCATAGAAGAGGAGACTTGGAAGAGAGATGCGGTGCATGTTTTGAATAGATCTAAAGTGAACTATGTTGAAAATGATAGTAAAAATCGAAAGGGAAAACATAAAATCTGTGATGATAATATCCAAAAGAAAAAGATTTGCAAGTGTTATAATTGTAATAAAAGAGACATTATGCTAAAGAATGTCAGTTCCCTATGAGGTACTATCTAAGGATTTTGGTTAAATAGTAACTAATATACAAGAAAGTAATGATCTTGTGTCTATGATCACGAATGGTATGGAGAATCTTCGTATTGGAATGGTTACCAAACTAAACATGTTGGCTATAGTGAAGTCTAATGCATGGTGGCCAGGAAGTTATAAAGAAGTTGCTAGTCAAGAAGTGCTTATGTGAAATGGAAATTCAGCCAAGGTACTTGGAGTTGGAACACTTGCGATCTTCATTTCACATTTGGTAAGAAGCTTTCTCATATGAATGTTCTTCATGTTCTGGAAGTTAAAAAGATCATGTATCTATTAGTCTACTGTGTAAAAGAGGATTCAAAATTGTGCTAGAGTCCAATAAAGTTGTAATTCTTAAGGGGAACATGTATGTTGCTAAAGGTTATTGTACTGATTGCATGTTTAAGATAAGTATTAATAAAGTAACTAGTTCTACTTATATTATGGATTCTTGTGATGTTTGGCATGCTAGATTAGGTCATTTAAAATTCAATTCCATAAAATACATGCGTAAAATTGGCTATATTTCTATCAATGATTTTGATGTGAAAAACAAATGTGAAATTTGTATTCAATCCAAAGTTACTAGAAAACCCTTTCCTAAGTTAGAACGAAAATTTAAAATTTTAGAAGATATTCACTCTGAAATATGTGAACTCATTGATGTCCTTACTAGAGGAGGAAAAAGATATTTTATTACAATTATTGATGATTTTTCTAGGTTTACATATACTTATTTGTTAAGATATAAAGACGGAGCGTTTAGTGCATTCGAACTCTATAAGACTAAAGTTGAAAATATACATGAAAAAATATTGAGAGCTGATCGGGGTGGTGAGTACTTCTCAAATGACTTTAACATGTTTTGTTAAGAATATAGTATCATACATGAATGTTCTACTCCATATACACCACAACAAAATTGTGTAGCAAAAAGAAAAAAATCATAGTTTAGTTGATATGATTAATTCATTGTAACTAAATGCCAAATTATCATTAAATTTATGGGGTGAAGCACCCTTGACTTCGTGTTACATCTTTAATCGTATCCCTTTTAAAACGTTAAAGGTTTCTCCATATGAAATTTGGAAAGGGAGAAAACTTTATCTTACTTATTTCAAAGTGTGGGGGTGTGTTATTAACATTTGTTTGATAATAAAAGAACCAAATTAGGGCCTAGAGAGATGAAGGGTATTTTTTTTAAAGGATATGCTTCGAACTCGAAAGCCTACTTAATATTAGATTTAGTGTCTAATACAGTAGTTGAAACTTATGATGTTGAGTTCGTTGAAAATAAATTTCTTAATAACTCAATATCAAATGATGCAACCCCCACATGAGTAATTGAAATAAATGAGGCAAATATTTCTAATAAAAACATAGATGAGGAAATAATTACAGAACCTAGAAGAAGTAAACGAGTTAGAAAAGAAAAGGATTTTAGTCCTGACTTAATTTGTGGCTTATGTCGAGTTCACCTATATTATGGAAGGAACTAGTGATTATGTAATTAATGAAATTCCTATCATACTAAGTGTTGCTCGTGACCCACAAACATATAAAGCAGTGATGGCTTCTAGGGATTCCGCTTTTTAAGGGAAGAAATAAATGATGAAATGAATTCAATTTTGTCAAATAATACATGGGTTTTAGTGGATCTACCTCCATAGTCTAAGGCAATTGGTTATAATTGGGTATCTAGAAGAAAATATAGTATAGACGAAACATTACAAACCTTCAAAACTCGGTTAGTAGCTAAAGAATTTAAGGAGAAGAAAGGTAAATATTATTTTGATACCTATTCTCCAGTTGCTCGTCTGTCCTTTATTCAAGTTCTTATGGCTATAACTTCTATTTATAAGCTACATATGCATCAAATGAACGTTAAAACTACATTTTTGAATGGTGATCTCAATGAGGAAATATACATGAAACAGTCTGAAGGATTCATTTAAATCTTTGTACGAACTAAAACAACCACCTTAACAATGGCTTGAAAAGTTTGATTTTAAATTCTAAAACATAGTTTTAGACATAACAGTGCTGATAAGTGTATTTATTTTAAATTCATTGAAAATTATAGTGTTATAATTTGATTATATGTTGATGACCTATTAATTTTTCTTATGAATTTGGAAGGTGTTAGTGATACTAAAAGGTATCTAACTTATTAATTCAAAATGAAGGATTTAGGTGAGGTAGATACGATTCGTGGAATTAAAGTATGAAGAAATGATGGGGTATTGTATTGAGTCAAAGTCATTACATTGGAAAGAATCTAGATAAGTTCAAGCATCTTAAATTTAAGGAATGTAAAATTCCTTATCATTCTCAAGTTAAATTAGTTGAGAATCCTAATGGAACTATTGCACAGTTGGAATACGCTAGTGCCATAGGATGTCTCATGTATGCCTCACACTATACAAGTCTAGATATAGCATTTGCTATATGTAAATTAGCTAGATTTACAAGTAACCCTAGTTCTGAGCGTTGGAATGGAATAACTAGAGTGTTTGGATATTTTAAACGAACTAGTAACTTAAGTTTGCATTATAGTAATTTCCCAAGTGTGCTCGAAGGTTATATAGATACAAGTTGGATCACTAGTGTAAGTGATCAAAGTTTGACTTCTGGATGGACTTCTACCATAGTTGGTGGTGCTATTAGTTGAGCATCCAAGAAACAAACTTGTATCTCATATTCAACAATGGAGGTTATGTGATAAGTGCTTGAGTAGACATATTTTTCTATATGTTTTACATGCATTGAGCATCATTTTTACCATGGTTTATTTCTCATATTGTGTATTATGTGTTCTTTTGTGCAACGAGGTTGTGAATGCCTTGAAGAGTAAAAAAGAAGCAAAGATAGGCTATAAAGACACAATGTTGGGAATTCTTGTTCAATTCAAAGACCAAGACATGAGAGAAGTTCATGAACGTGGAGATGTGTGCCAACTTCTAAGGAGATTCAAGCCAATTTATATGAAGAGTGCACTTTGTATACATGTTTTCATTCTATAAATTCATCATTTTGCTTGTTCTCAAGTTTACTTTTATACACGAGCAGTGCTTTTACAGGTATTTTTGTTATATGTGCAGAAATAGGGGGTTCAATACATTTTGGAGTGAATTCGGAAAGAAACAAGAAGATATTCAAAAGGAGTTCAAGTACTCAAGCTTGACACGAGCTGGACACACTCGTGTCATACCCTCCGAAGTTCTCAGCCCAATGTTGATCCAGCAAGAATTCTGTGTAGAAGGACACTTTCAAGCTTGACATGGTCAGGACATGACCATGTCTATGCCTACGAATATCCCAGGCCAAGGGTGATTTTAGTGAAGAATTTTTGACACGCCCTAGTTGCCCCTGACACGATCGTGTCACAACATTGCAAGTCAGGATATGATCGTGTCCCTTCCACGTAACTTTCCAGGAAAAGGCACTCCTTTTCACTCAACTTTCTCCTGACATGACACGGTCTGGACACGATCATTCGCAGACCGTGTCGATCTAGAAATCCTTCTTTATAACTCCAGTTCTTATGGTTTCCTCTTCATCTTAGTTCGGGGATCTTCTTCTTCACCGGGAGGACTTTGATGAGAGCGAAGATCAAACATATCCACACCTTCTAAGGCATAAAGAAGCAAGTTGGAGGCACAAGGAAAGTGGTGCTAGCACAAGGAGCTCGACATTGGAGGCAAATCTCAAGGAGAAGGGAGTCATGTCTTCTTTCTTTAGATCTAGTGTATTCTTCTCCATGTTGTACCCACCCATGAGGGGCTAGCCGGCTACAATGCCCTGGGGTGGAACTTTACTACTTTGTATTCTTAAACACTATTACTCTTCCTGATTTATGGAGTTCTTTTGGTTCTTGTGTTTAATCTTGTGTTGGAGTAACTTGATGTGTTTGATTTGCACAGTTTCTTAGGTAAAACTCGATGCGTGGATTACCTTAGTTGTAGTTGCCTTGTGTGATTGCAAAATTTGATGCTCATGAAACCATAGTTACCTTGGAAAAACTTGGTCTATTTGAGAACCATAGATTCTACATTGCTTTTGAGCACACACTAGAACCCAAGAATGTGCTTAGTAAACCTTGAGAGTTTATGAGCATTGCTGAGTGCAAAGGGAATAACCTGGGCATTGTTCTCTTCTGTTGGCACTTAATTCAATTTCCTTTTATCTCCATCTATTCACTTTTCCTTTTCTCTTTAATTGCTCTTTCATTTATTTAATCCCATCACCTATTCATTTATCACTATAGATCAGTGTTAAGTGAGTATTTTTAGTCCATTCCTTGTGGTTCGACAACCCTACCCCTTATGGGGTATCACTATATTACTTGTGTGCGACGCATGCACTTGCGGAGAACACATTAAGTTTTTGGTGTTGTTGCTAGGAACTGGCAAGTATTAAGAAAGCTTATAAATTGGTGTTCTAGTTTATTTATATTGTGCATACTTGTAATTATCTTTCTTACCTTTTTAGGTTTGCAGTGACAGCTGTAACCTGCTAGTTGACATCAACTTTTAGTTTTCTCCTACTTGAACTAATCTTTTTGTATATATTTTGATTTTTACAGCTATTCGTGATGGATGATCTTTTAAATGCTCTGAGGAAATATCAAAATGCTAGTGATACGATTGACTGCCATGATCCCCCTAGTGTGTGTCATGGATTATCTGAAATGATTTCAAATTTTTGTGAGTAGACAGCACAATGGTGGAAATTCATGCATGACGAGACCAGTAGTGCAAGAGAAGTTGTTCAGTATTTGCCCACATTAGTCGAATCCGAACTTGACCGGCTATTCACAGAGTTCACGGATGACAAGACTAATTTGGAAGACAGTCTTTTCGCAAATTCTTGCAACCAAAACGTGTTTGCTATTAGTACAAATCCGGTAAGGATTGACTCAAGTGACATAATCATTGAACCAACAGAACAACCAACTGCATGGATGGAGCTTAACCAACTTCCCGCTCATCTGGAATATGCATTCTTGAACGGGGACCCATTCTCACCTATTATCATCTATTCGGCACTTGATGCATATGAAAAGGTTAGATTGGTGGAAACATTACAAGACCACAAAGGGACTATTGCTTGGAGAATTTCAGATATAAAGGGGATTAATCCTTCATTTTGTACACACAAAATCTTGATGGAAGATAATATCACGCCCAAAATTCAGCCTCAGCAGAGATTAAATCCGAACATGATGAAGGTAGTCGAAAAAGAGGTGAAGAAGCTCCTAGAAGCAGGAATAATTTACCTAATTTTGACAGTCCTTGGGTGAGTCCCACTCAAGTTGTACCAAAGAAAGGTGGAATCAAAGTAATTACGAATGACCACAATGAGTTGATACCTACTCGTACAGTCACGAGATGGCGTGTTTGCATTGATTATCTGAAGTTGAATGATGCTATCCTCAAGGATCATTTCCTTCTACCTTTTATTGATCAGATGTTAGAACCATTGGCTAGACATCAATATTATTGCTTTTTTTACAGAATGTCCGGATACCTTTAGATTCCAGTCACTCCTGAAGTTTAAGAGAAAACTATATTAACTTGCCCCTTTGGTACTTTTGCTTATAGAAGGATGCCCTTTGGTTTATGCAATGCCCCTACAACATTCCAGAGGTGTATGATGTCAATTTTCGATGAATTCATTGAAGACTTTCTGGAAGTATTTATGGATGACTTCTCAGTTTATGGGGACTCTTTTGATTGGTGTTTCGAGAACCTGAGGCGTGTCCTTATCAGGTGCGAGGAAACAAATTTGGTATTGAACTGGGAGAAATGCCACTTCATGGTGAAGGAAGGAATCATCTTAGGGCACAAAATTTCTCATGAAGGGATAGAGGTGGACAAGGCCAAACTTGATGCTTTTGGGAAACTTCCCCATCCTAAATCTACCAAGGATGTCCAGAGTTTTCTTGGCCATGTAGGTTTTTATCGGAGATTCATTCGTGACTTTTCAAAAATATCAAAACCATTGACAAAGCTTTTGGAAAAGGACACACTATTCAATTTTGATCAAGACTGCCTACTTGCTTATCAAACCCTGAAGGAAAAACTGCTCAATGCGTAGTTGTAAGGTCTCCTGATTGGGAACACCCCTTTGAACTCATGTGTGATGCTAGTGCTAGGATAGTGACATGGAAAGCAATTCCACCCAATTTATTATGCAAGCAAGACACTGACATCAGGTCAAGGAAATTACACCACCACAAAAAAAAGAATTACTTGCTATTGTCTATGCCTTTGACAAATTCCGATCATACTTGGTTTTGTCTAAAGTCAAGGTGTATATAGATTATTCTGCAATCAGATACCTTTTCACCAAGACTGATTAGATGGATTCTCCTGCTGCAAGAGTTTGATATAGAAATCCGAGATAAGAAAGGGTCTGAGAATGTGGTGGCTGATCATCTTTCTCATCTATCTTACACTGAAGACAATGTTGAGTAGTGCAGAAACATCAAAGATGTTTTCCTAGATGAACATCTGCTTGCAATCTACTTAGTTGTTGCTCAAGATTCTGATTACCCCTGGTTTACCGACCTCGCGAACTACCTGACCGAAAGATTCATCCCTTCCAATTTTTCTTTTCTGCAAAAAAGGAAATTGCTATTAGACGCTAAATATTATTTTTGGGAGGACCCTTTCTTATATAAATTCTGTTTTAACCAAGTGATGCGGCGTTGTGTTTCACATGTTGAGGGATGGGAAATTTTGAGGCATTGCCATGATGGACCTATGGGAGGCCATTTCAGTGCAAATCGCACTGTTGGAAAAGTCTTGGAATTAGGTTTTTTCTGGCCGACTTTTTTTGCTGATGCCCAAAATTTTGTCAGAACCTATGACCAATGCCAACGGAGCGGAAACTTGTCCAAGCTCGATGAAATGAGACAAACTCCTATTCAGCAATGCGAGGTATTTGATGTTTGGGAGATTGATTTATGGGACCCTTCCCTACCTCGAATGGAAACCAATTTGTATTGGTGGCTGTCGATTATGTTTCTAAGTGGGCATAAGCACATGCACTCTCATCAAATGATGCTTACATGGTTGTGAAGTTTTTGAAGAAATTGTTTTCCCGATTTGGTGCACCCAAAGCTATCATAAGTGACAGAGGAACCCATTTCTGTAATGCCCAATTCGAGAAGGTGATGAAAAAATTTGGGGTACATCATCGCATTGCTACTGCATACCACCCTTAAACAAGTGGTCAGGTTGAAGTCACAAATCGTGAATTAAAAATGATTCTGGAGATGCCTGCAGATTACAACAGACGTGACTAGTCGGAATGGTTGGATGATGCACTTTGGGCCTACTGAATGTCATGTAAAACCTTTACCGGGCTCACACCGTTTCGGCTAGTTTATAGGAAGGTGTGCATTTACCCGTGGAGCTAGAGCATAAGTCATATTGGGCAATCAAGTTCTTAAATTTGAATATGGACGATGCACAGAAAAAATGGAAGTATCAACTATCTGAGCTAGAAGAACATTGACTTAATGCCTATGAAAACTCATGGCTATATAAAGAGAAAATCAGCGAATTCACGATCAACGAATCAGAGATAATAAATAGTTTCATGCAGGAGATTCTATTCTTTTATTCAATTCAAGATTGAAGCTTTTTCCGGGAAAACTTAAATGTCAATGGTCGGGGCCCTATATATTTACACAATCATTTCCCCACTGTGTAGTCGAGATCGTACACGCAGAGAAGGGAACTTTCATGGTTAATGGGCATCGTTTGAGGCATTATGCTACTAGAGATGAAAGTATTTTATCTTTGCTTGGTATGGCTTATTCGCTTCTTGAACCGCCCCTGAACATATGGCAGATACGTCAAGCTAGTGACGTTAAAAAAGCGCTCCTTGGGAGGTAACCCAAGATCTGTGTTTTCTAGTTGTTAATTTGTTTTTGTTCTTCATTTTGTTTCTGGATCACTGTTTTTCATAATTTTGTTATCCATTTTCTCTTATAATTTCATCTCTATCAAGACTTCTTTGATTTGCATTTCTTGTTGATATGTGGTATTTATGGTCGTATACCTTGTTGTGCATTTCTGGATGAAGCGTCTCTATGCTAAAAAATTCCAGGACAGACACGGTCGGCAGACACTCATGCGTGTGCCCCTAATTCTCATTGACCATATATTTTGGTAATTTTTTAGGGCCGACATGGGCCTGACATGATCATGTCAAGGAATGACACACTTTTTGTGCTCCTTGTATGATCGTATCAATGCTGAGTTGAATTATTGTTAATCTTCAAAGATTTTCAGAGGGGTCCGCACACTCAGTGACATAATCGTGGCCAGGTGAGGCACGTTCACCATGCTCCTAGCACGATCGTGTCCCCGTCCCTCCCTTCATTGCTTTAACTGGTCAAGTCTCTGGTCTTACTTTCTCGACCATCCCCTCAAATATTATGTCCATTCCTATCCATTTCACGCATCGTTCGAGTTTTTCTTTCTCATTATAAGGAGCAAGGCGGGGGATGGGGATGAGACATCTTCACCATCTTCGTTCACGTGCTCACCTTTCTCTTCTGTTCTCATTCCCCTATACTCTTATCACCTCATCTTCGATGGTGGTAATCCTTCTCCTCCTATTCTCAACGATGATTGGGTTCCTTCTCTTCTAGGATTGCTTTCTCATTTGTGGGCTTGGGCATCCTTTCGGTCTAGCGTTGCTCTGCATGACACGGTTGTGTTATCTCACATGATTTGCCTTTTGATGATCTAACTTTCTTTATTAATTTCTGAGGTGGAAGAGTACAGATATTGATTCATCATCGAGGGCGCCCATCATCAATCAGTCCACTAACATCGTCTGCCAGACAACATTTGCTTCTCCACTTCAACAAGAATGTTACACTCATTTCTCCACTCACACATTCGGCACCCTCCGTTCCCTTGATTGGGGTGTATTGCAGACTACCAGACTCCATATCAAGGATGAGTAGTTATTGAATGTCGACACTTTACACAAATTGTTGACCATTGAGAGGCTTGCTTTTCATGATTTCATGCTTAAGTTCCTTGCCTCTTTTGAATCTGGCATTGGTTACAGTGTTTGGGATGCCCCTATGACCATTCGGTTCCAACTTTGAGGACGTGAGTACCACTTGAGCTATACAGATTTGGTAGTGTTCATAGCCTTTATACACATGAGTACACAGTGATGGATGAATATCGTAACCTTCTTTGTTCACCACCATTGGGTGAGAGTAAGCGCACCTGATGAAAACGATTGAGCAATTTTGGGATCCTGTTTTGACCAAGCCTCACCTGCGCCACCATGCATAAGTCACCTGCCCTACAGATTGTTCACACCTTGCTCAATGGCTCCATTATGGGCTGGATTCGTGGTGCCAATTATATTTCCTCTGCTAATTTTAAATACCTACTTAGCTTGGTAGATCGGACCCCTATCACTTAGGTTTTGTTGTTGCCGATGTTTTTCCATCATCAGGCATCTAATGCAAGGGGGCGCATTTTTGTGGGACCATTCATTACCCGACTTCTTCAAGCAATGGGACTTTTGGGTGATATCGACCACATGCCTATTGTTGGGGGCCACAAACCCATCTCCCTCCGTACCTGCAGCATATGGGATTCTATTTTCCCCCGCTTTCAAGTGATGATGCTATTCCCTTGGCCGTCTACTCTCTCTCCTTAACTCCTGTCTCGGCCTTAACCTCTTCGACCATGGCTAGTCCTTCATGTCTTTCGTGGCTAAGATGGAGCCTACAACATATTGGATACCACTGTGACTCATCTCCTGCTCCGCCGACTGATGACAACTCCTGATTTAGTGATCCTTTTATTTCTTTTTATATTTGTTGTTGTTTTATCTTGTTGTTGTTTGCTTTGTAGTTCAGTCCGCCAGGGAAGTCCCCTGAAGTACTGATATTTTGGTTTGTTTACTTTTCCATTTTTTACCTATCTATCATATTACTGATGTTTGCTTCCCTTGTGTCCTCATTTGTATCTCGGGGAATTGGCAGTTGCTTGGAGTTAGCAACATGTGAGAGCAACACCATGACTCTCAATGTTTGCTTTGGAGGAATAACATATGACAATGACACAATTCAATTCTCAATTCAGGGCAGTCGCTTCACCATTCTCCTTACATGTCTCCTCATATCATTGCATGGTTTATTTACATTGAGGACAATGTAATTTTCAAGTGTGGGGGAGGGTTGCATGCTTGTGTGGGTGATGAGTGCCTTGTTCATGATGATCTATGATTAGTTAGTGCGTGATGTTTAAACTCAGGGGGCAAGTGTATGGTAGTAACCATTGTAGAGAAATTATAACTTATTTTTACTTCCTTAACATAAAACTCTTGTTACCTTACCCTACTTGTGGTTCAACATGTCTTGTGTTTAAAAAAAAATTTTTTTTTTGGAAATTCGGATTCCTTATTAGGAATGCCCTACCAATGATTTTCTAAAGTTTACTTGTGTAAAAAAGATGGTAGAAAGAGCAATCACCTTAGATGAGTGAAAGCCACTCTTGAGTAGTCAAATTTTGGGCATCACAAATGTAAATTTGATGACCTACCGGGGGGAAAAGGCTACCTCTAGGGTGTATGAAGCTACTACCCATAGAATTTAGTGTCTTTTGTAAATTTTGTTGACTGTGGGGAACATGAGTAGGTTTTTAAACACACATGCACTAAGTTTTGGAAGTGGAAGTATAGTCATTCTTGTGCATTTATGTTTTTACAAACACCTGCGATTCCCCTCTGTTTAAAACTTTCATCACCTCTGTCCTGAGATAAGAAACGCTGCACTCATCTACTTTGTGATCGTGGGTTTGGTGGTTTCTTTAGGACAAGCAACAATTCAAGTGTGGGAGTATTTGATGAGTGCACTTTGTATACATGTTTTCATACCCTAAATTCATCATTTTGCTTGTTCTCAATTTTACTTTTATACATGAGCAGTGCAATTACGAGTATTTTTGTTATATGTGCAGAAATAGGGGCCTCAATACATTTTGGAGTGAATTTAGGAAGAAAACAAGAAGATATTCAAAAGGAGTTCAAGTACTCAAACTTGACATGAGCTAGATATGCTGGTGTCATACCCTCCGAAGTTCTCAGCCCAATGTTGATCCAGCAAGAATTCTGCGCAGAAGGACACTTTCAAGCTTGACATGGTCAGGACACGACCATGTCAATGCCTTTGAAAATCTCAAGCCAAGGGTGATTTTAGTGAAGAATTGTTGACAAGAGCTGGGTACCCCTGACACGATCATGTCACAGCATTGCACGGTTAGGACACGATCGTGTCCCTTCCATGGAACTTTCTAGGCATAGATGCTCCTTTTCACTCAACTTTCTCCCGACATGACACGATCTGGGCACGATCATGCACAGACCTTGTAGAGCCCGAAATCCCTCTTTATAACTCCAGTTCTTAGGGTTTCCTCTTCATCTTTGTTTGGGGATCTTCTTCTCCACTGGGAGAACATTGATGAGGGCGAAGATCAAGCTTATCCACACCTTCTAAGGAATAAAGGAGCGAGTTGGAGGCACAAGGAAAGTGGTTCTAGTACAAGGAGCTCAACATTGGAGGTAAATCTCAAGGAGAAGGGATTCATGTCTTATTTCTTTAGATCTAGTGTATTCTTCTCCATGTTGTACCCACCCATGAGGGACTAGCTGGCCACGGTGCCCTATGCTGGGAACTTTGCTACTTTGTATTCTTAAATACTTTTAC
Organism: Dioscorea cayenensis subsp. rotundata; assembly: GCF_009730915.1. Lineage (NCBI taxonomy): Eukaryota > Viridiplantae > Streptophyta > Magnoliopsida > Dioscoreales > Dioscoreaceae > Dioscorea > Dioscorea cayenensis. Next base: position 3,889,032 of record NC_052475.1, read on the forward strand.
TCTGCATGATTTATGAAATTCTTTTAGTTCTCGTATTTAATCTTGTGTCGGCTTAACTTGATGTGTTTGATTTGCACAGTTGCTTAGGTAAAACTCAATGCATGGATTGCCTTAGTTATAGTTGCCTTATGTGATTGCAAAACTCGATGTGTATGAAACTATAGTTACCTTGGGAAAACTTGGTGTATTTGAGAACCATAGATGCTACATTGCTTTTGAGCACACACTAGAACCCAAGAATGTACCTTATAAACCTTGAGAGTGAGTGAACATTGCCGAGTGCAAAGGGAACATCCCAGGGCATTGTTCTCTTCTGTTGACACTTAATCTAATTGCCTATTATCTCCATCAATTCTTTTTTTCCTTTTCTCTTTTAATTGTTCTTTCATTTATTTAATCCCATCACCACTAGAGATCAGTGTTAAGTGAGTATTTTTAGTCCAATCCCTATGGTTCGACAACCCTACCCCTTACGGGGTACCACTATATTACTTGTGTGCGACCCGTTGCCAGGGACTGGCAACTCTTAGGAACATTAGGATTCTAGTGATCTAGGCATTTATCTTTTTCTGTATAAATATTTTGTTTTTGTTTTGTTACTTAATTCTTTTATTCATCACTTATTTTAGGAAGGTCAAATAATGGACAAACTGTGTGCAACATTGGAAGATACAGACTGGTTTCAAAAATTCTTTGAAACTCCTGCATTTTATGAGGCACCTCCACAGTGTCAAAGTATAATGAGTTTGTGTGATGGGATATCATTGAAGGACTTGGAAGATCCAGAGGTATTTCAAAAAGCCTTGAAAATCTTGCATTATATGAGGCACTTCATCAGAGGTATAGTACCACCAGTAAAGAAGATGGGCTATCACTGTGGAAATTAGAAGATTGGTATTGGGCTTAAAAATTTTCTACAACTCTTCCACCCTATGAAGCACCTCTACTCATAAATCAGAATTTGTTGATTCCATCTGAAAATTCTATCATGGATAGTTGGAAATATTTGAGACAGGAGGATAATTTAAATCAAGATGAAGCTTCTATTCTGGATGAGACATAGGATATGGAAGGATATGAGAGCTACAAAGTTTATATACAAAAATCAATAGAGGCCCTTCATATACCATGTGATCATCTTGAGACTGATGTCCCACAGGTGAAGGAACAAGCCCTTCCAAATGCTCCTATTTTGGTTGAAACTCATGGCACACAAAGAAGTAATTGGTATAATGACTATATTCAAAATTTGATGAAGGCACTTCATGCACCATATGAGTCTTATGAGACTATAACTAATTTAGATCAATTGAGTTGGAGCAAACATCATGAGACTAATGTCCCATAGGTGGAGGAACAGATGCTTATAGAGAAGGGACCTCCCCCGGATGAAGAATATCAAGAGTTGATCACATCTATTTCGGAGCATACACTACCAACAATTCAAGCCGAGGAGCATTGGGAGAAGAAAAAAAATTGAAGAGGTCGAAGGAACATACTTAATTAACTTTGAACAAGTTGCCTCTTTTGACATTGATGAATGGGTTTATAGGAAGAGAGCACTTCAAAGGATTAATTTAAATCTTGCAAAGAGGTTGAAGCAATCTTTACACCTTCCTTCTAAGAAATTGAACAACTCGTGTCCCTGGTAGTTCCCTTGGAGGCCTAAGTATCAATTGATGAAACATTTATCTTTAAAGAGAGCTCAAGTGATGAGGCATAAGGAGGTTGATGGTTGAAGAATTTGAAATATGAAGACAACCCCTTTTGCCTTGCTTCATATTTCGGAGTTTGACCAAGTTGTTCTCAAGGAATTCACCAACAAGTTTACATGCTTCTCATTCTTTGGAATCGACTTTGCAAGCTATAGCCGGAAGGAACATTTTTTTTTTCAAGCTGAAAAATTAGATGAAGTGGCATACTCCACGACTTTGAAACAAAATTCTTGTATGCTTAATGAAGTCATCTTTGTCAAGAAGAAGATGTTGGGAATTCAAGAATTTGTGGATAAGAAAAAGGAGCCATTCAATGACCCACATGTGCATGTACCGCTCCTGGATAATTCTCAACCCAAATTGTTCCCTTGGAGACCTAAATCAAGTTTGTCAAAGCTGATTATATGTATCCCTCCATGGCAAGTAAGTTGGTGCTTTGATGGTAGTAGCTATGCAGCTAGTAGCCGGGGGGAACATACTCTCTTCAAGACTCATTGAGGTAAGTTTAGGTGCATCAAGCTAGTGACATTAAACAAGCTCTTCTTGGGAGATAAGCCAAGATTTGGTTGTTTTTGCCCCTTTTGTTTTCTTAAGTTTAGTGTAGTTGCTTGCTTTGAGTTCTTGAATAATTTCGTGCTACTCTCACTTAATTTAGAGTTTGATACTTGGTATTTCTGGTACTATTCATTTTATATTTGTTTTGTAAATTATTGGGGTTAAATGCCTTGGTTATGGAATTTTTGTACAATTGAGAAAATACAATTCTGAGGGATTTCTAGGATGGACATGGGTGTGTCAGGGGGAGCGACACACTTTCCATTCACCTTACACAATCATGTCTTATCTGTTTTGAATTTTCATCATTCTGCTGAAATTTTTAGTGATGCAAACATGCTTAGGGACATGATCATGTTTACCCTGATTTCTTGCATTTGTGGATTAATTTCTATTGTTTTACTACAGGATATCTTACAAAGGTTGAGAGCTATATCAACGATTCTTGAGCATCACCAATCCTTCTTTTAGTAGTGTTCTTCTTTTATTTCTTATTTTCTTTTTCTTGAGCTTCACTTGTCCCCTTTATGCTTGTAGGAAGTGCGCCATATGGAAACGAGGAACATACATGTTGAGAACGGCCACATTGCTCCCCGTGTTCATGGAATCTCCTAAAACTTCTCCCCAAATTTATTTGTCCTTGATTCATTTCTTCATGCATGCATTTGTATATTGAGGACAATATACCGTTTAAGTGTGGGATAGGGTTTTATTATTGTATTCATTGTGTTGAGGCATGACTTAGGATGATCTATGGTCTTATTTTGTGGAATTTCTAAGTGTAAGGGGACACTAGTTTGTTAGTGTATTTGTATTGAGCTTAATTATTAGCTTCATTCTTATCTTAGAAACCTCTTATTTTTCTCACCTTACCCAAATTGTGGAGACACTTGTATTTAAGAGAGAACTTTAGCTCAATGACATGGTTTCTTGTGTCAAAAACAAAACACTGGAAAGTCGGATCACTTATGGGATACCCTTCTGGTTCTTTGTAAAAACTTTGTAAAAAGATGGTAGAAAGAGCTATCACCTTAGAAGTGTGAAAGCCCCTCTTGAGTAGTCGAATTTTGGGCATTAGAAGTGTACATTTGATGACCTATCGAGAGAAAGGGCTACCTCTAGGGTGTATGAAACTACTACCCATTTAGTAGAGTCTGAAATAAGGTCATTGTTAGCTAAGTTGATCCAACATTACATGAGGAACATAAATTAGGGTAAACACACACACTCTCAGGGAGTACAAGGTGAGAGTGAAACTTATCATTTTTGATCAACTGAACACATACTGACAACTGGTTTCCTATTCCACTTTTGAAATGCCTATATTACTGAGATCAGAGGTCATGCACTCATCTTCTTTCTTATGTGTTGCTGTGTTTTGCTTGAGGACAAGCAAATGTTCAAGTGTTGGGGCATTTGATGAGTGCATTTCATATATACATTTCCATACCCTTTTCATGTATTTATCGTGTCTTCAAGCATTTATTCATTGTGATTTGGTGCTATTTTGGGTATTATAGTATATTTGTGTAGGAAAGCAGGTCTCTGTGCAAAAGAGCTAGATTCGGTGTAATTACAATGCGAAAAGATGAGAATCTATAGTGTTCTCAAGCCTGATATGGTCTCGACACGACCGTGAGCGTTCCACTAATTAGTCTAGACGATTTGTGATGATGAGCACTGTAGCAAAATCATTGTAGCCGAGTTACTATAGTGTTTCACTATAGAACACGTCTGGAGAAGGGACACGGTCTGTGTGCTCCTAGCATGATCGTGTTGAGCCTGACACACTCGTGTCACAGGGTGTGTCAGGCCTCAAAATAGGCTTTTCGGTGATTCTGCTTTTCAGTGATTTTTAGGGCAAGTGACACCCCCGTGTTCACGGCGTGTCATGCTTGAAATTTGCTTTTTAAGCCGGTGGAGCGGAGCTAAGCCGCTGGAACTTCATTGAAGCAACGTCAAAGTGGTTGAGAAGCAAAGAGGGGAGTCTTTCATGGCTTTATTACCTTTTGTTCTCTTTAGTCTTTTATGAATTTGTAAAACTATGAGGGGCTAGCCACTCTCTAGTACCCCAGATTTATGAACTTGGATGCTTATGTGCTTTGTTGATCTACTTGCTTTTAGTATGTCTACATAGTTCTATTGGTTTCTTGTGTTTAATGATGTGTTTGCATAACTTGATGTGTTTGAGGTGCACAAATGCTTTGGTTAAACATGGTGTATGGATGACTATAGTTGTGATTGCTTATTTTGATTGCAAAACTTGATGTGTTTGAGATGCACAATTACCCTAGCAGACCTTGGTGTATTTGAGAACCATAGATGCAACATTGCTTTTAAGCACACACAAGAACCATAGGATATACCTGGTAGGTATTAGGAACAAGCCCATTGCACATTTCTCTAGGGGATTAGTCCGGGGCACTGCTGTAACTCTGTGTATCTCTCCTAGTTTCATTCCAGTCCTTACCTGTCATCTTTTCTACTTTAGGATCTAGTACCGCAGCGAAACAGTGTAGCATTTTACTGTAGCAGTAATGTAGTAGAATTAATATTCACAGGACCGCGTGGAAATTCCTACAGGCCACGTGGGCACGTGAAATATCCACATGGGTGCATGAAGGCACATGACAGCCGTATTTTGTGAATATAAATAGCCGTTTGCACTATTCTTTAACATCTTTTGTGCGGCTCTTGAGGGGTGAGACGTCTAGGGGTTGGAGAGGAAGTTTTAAAAATTTAGAGGGTGCTCTTCACCAAGTTTGATAGTTTCCTTCACCGTTATAGCACTTCGGAAGCCACCGGTGACGTAGCTTCGGAGAAGAATCCTTTAAGACGTTGAACTACCGATCAAGGCCAATCATCATGAATTCAAGGGGGTTTTTCTCTATGGTTTACATTGTTATTCATTGTATTTATCTTTGTTTTGTAACTTGCTCCATGGAGGGCTAAGCCCTAGTAGGTATTTGTGCATGTGAACCCTAGGATCTTGTCTTTTTCTATTGATTTGCTTTATGTTTTCTATTAAATCCGAGTTAATTTGATTTTTAATCTTGTGTTCCCATTTCTTGCATGTTTTATTGATCCTTGTGGTTGATTCCCTATGCATGATTTGTTACTTTGATGAGAGAGTTCTCCATTAGAGTTAGAGCTCCAAGGTTAAATAGGGTTGAGAGGGTGAGTCATGAGATAGTGGAGTGTCCCATTTCTCCACCGATGAGTGTTTCCTATCTCCGTATTCCCTAGACTCTATGAAACCATATTTAGTGTGAGGAGTGAGATTGAGATATTTCTTTGCCGGGACTTTGTAGGGGGTTGGGGATCCTTCACCGAGAAATAGGATTGGATCTATCTTTAGGAATCGATTTCACTCTTAGGTATCCCTAGAGCTTATTACGGTCATATGGGGTGTGAGGTGTTGAGATTAAGTGGTTTCTCCACCGAGTCATTGTAGGGGTGTAAGGTGTTGAGATTAAGTGGTTTCTCTACCGAGTCATTGTAGGGGACTAGTGCTGGTTGCTTGGAGAGAAGGACGGGTTTTTCTTGGATTACCTCGACTCATTAGATTCGGTTTAGAAGCATTTAGCAAGTCTTGAACTTCATGTTAGATCCTAGGGGAAGCACTGCCCAGGTATCTCATCTTTATTGATTGAGATCTTCCTCCACTTTACCCTTGCATATTCATCTCCGGTATTCATGTCTTCACACATTAGAACATCACACCATCCCATTTATCATTAGGCTAGATAGCAGAGAAGCAATTAGTACTAGTAACCATGTTCCCTGTAGATTCGACTACCCACTCACCGGGGTATTTATTACTTCGACACCCGTGCACTTGTGGTTCACACGCAATTCGGATACATGTCACTATGTTTATAGCCTTTGCGGCAGCTAGTAAAGAGGCCAAATGGATTAGCAATCTGTTAATGGAAATAGATTTGAGGCCACAACTAGTGCCTCCAATTTCTATTTTTTTGTGATAGTGAGTTGACTATGTCTCATGGAAATAATATAGTTTATAATGGAAAGTCTATACACATTGGGCTAAGACATGAATATGTCAGACAATTGATTAATGATGGAGCTATAGGCATCATATTCATGAGAACAAATAATAATTTAGCTAATCCATTAACAAAAGCATTGTCTCGAGATAAAATCATTGCAAGTACCAGCAAGATGGGCTTAAACCCTGTTATAATTGATTACAATGGATCGAACCTTATTCTACCACATCACTAGTTTTGAGGTTCAAGGGACACTACAAGAAAGTTGAGCTATAACGACTGAATTTAACGGCTACCTAATGAAAGTAGTTTTTTGGGGAACTTTTTGGAATTTTCTCAATGTTGAATCAATTCTATTTTTGTTAATAAAAAAATACTATTAATATATATATATATATTTGGCATGCACGAAATGTGATGATTGATTACAAGTCCAAACTAACCCAAAATACGACTAAATTTTTTTTTAATTATTAAAATTAATTATTTAAAATATCCATGTTGATTGCTATAAGTGAATATATATACCATTTTATATAAAAGCTATATATCAACATATTTTTTTTCATGGCTTAATTTTTCCATAAGTCACTTAACTATAGTTTTAGTTCATTTTGGTAACCAAATTTCAATCTAAATCAAAATGGTCACTCATCTTCAATTTTATTTCACTAGGCAATCACTTGATTGATTTGGGAACCAAATAGCTAACGTGGCAGTGGGGAAAATCTTCAAGTTTAGCTAGGTGTACAGTCCAAGTAGGAAGGTTGATGTGTCATACAAAAGATGACACAAACTTTTCTGCTGCCACACAAGCTATCTGGTTTCCAAATTAATTGGGTGACTTCCTGGTGAAATAAAATTGAAGATGAGTGACTATTTTGATGCAAATTAATGTTCGGTTACCAAAATGAAATGTAACCATACTTAAGTGACTTATGAAAAAGTTAACCCTATTTTCCATTTAATAATAAGTGATACGTTGTTGTTCTAGTTATTATATTATTTTCATTTTAATATATCTTTTAAATTTAACTTAAAACAAGTAGGGTTTCAATGTGTTTAAGATCCTCTCCAACTCAACTTTTCATCACATTCACCTCCACCCCCATCTTCTTCGTCACCCCCTTCACCAACACTATCACCGCTATCATCAGTTGCTGTCAATCTCACCACCATGGTCCACCTCTGTCATGCCTCAAAACCCTATTCAGAGCATATAGCTTATAACAAACCAACTGAGTCACAGGGTTATAGACTTTACAGAGTATACAATGCAGGGGGGACAAGAGACCAAAAAATACCAAACTACAAAATTCAGATCAAAACAAATGCAAGGACTCAAATTCTACCACAAACAGGGTAACACAGCTAAAGGCAGCCAGCTAGTAGAGACCCCTCCAGTCTACTCTTCCTGATCTAAAAAGGATTTAAAAAAAAATCCATGAGCTCACTAGCCCAATAAGTAATCCAGAAATTCTTTTAAACAACAAGGTTGATAAATCTCGATTTCAGATATTGAGAATAATTCCAAGTAAGTTTAAACATAGTTTAAACAAATATAAAATAAATAAGTCAACAAAGGTATAGTTCCCAAGTAATATCACTGTTAAAAAAAATATATCAGATTTCGAAAATGCAAATTCGAAATAAATGAGCATATTTATCCAAAGCATAGTTAGACTAATCCAGAATTTATAAAAGCGTGATTCAAGTATACCGGATTTCGGAATAACACCATACTCTGAAATTATATTTTAAACAAAATACTAAATATAATGTTCAAATAAAAGAATATTTCTAAATACCTCATTACCGAAATTTAGAACTCAGAAACACCATATCAAAAATCCAAAAACTTCAAGGCAGGGCAAAAGTGTCTTTGCAGAAAATGAAAATCAAAGGGCAAAGCAGACAATAACATATTCTAGTGTATGTCACCAAATTCACTATAGATACCAGAGGTCATTTATTTACCCTCGGTGCCCCGAGCCAGAATAACAGAGATCATTTATTTACCCTTGGTGACTCGAGACTAAATATCAGGTGACAATTAATTATTTCACCGAAAGAGCACGGTGCGAAACTGCAGTCTTATTTTTTTTTTCAGAATTTCTTGTAGACAAGGTCAGGGTTTAACCTCCCCACTAATAGGGTTGTATATCACTCATTTGGAGACCAAAACAATCAGATACAAAATATTTGCAGAGTACAATTTCAGGAAATTTTTAAATTTCACAAGTTCACATATACTCAGAAATACTAATAAATTCGAAGATTTTTCAAGATAACATGTACTTAAAAATATCAAAAAAAAAATTCGAAATCCCACTTTAGGGACAATGAAAAGATAAACAAAAATTAACTATAAAATTAAATAAACAAAATTTAAAACCTTCAAGCATCAACCATTATTCAAAGCAAAAAGAATAGATTAAAATACAGAGTATAAAATCAATGGTAATCAAATAAATCAAATAAGGAAATATTTATACTCCTCAAATAATTAAGCATAGCTAGAAAATAATACGAAATTTCAGAAATTTAAATAAACCTCTTATAAAATTTCATAAATTTTATAATCTCAAAATACGAAATTTTACCAATGGATTTCATACAATACTTATAGCAAATTATTTTGTAGGCTAAATTCAGATTTTTCGACATATCCATAATTCGAATATCAAGAATCACTGAAATAATATTGTAAAGTTTCCAAACATACCCAACTTAATAATTCAAATAATATCAGAAATTTTGCAATTAAAACTTGTCGCAATAATAGGTGTGGATTACTTACTTGCTACTCGTCAAAACTCCAACTCATCTGAACCCCAACTCAAACCTCATCAAAATCCTAGGGACATGAAACCAATTCTAAAGTCTCAATAAATACTCCTAAATGAAGTTCCAACATACATGAAATTCTCAACACAACCATTTAGAAAACAAGATAAGGCACAAGGAAATCCTCATCAAGTGTAACAAAACTAATCATCATAATCCAAGAGTTTCAAAAATACACTCCTCTACTAGGATGTAGTAACATTAAGGCATGCATGTTTCTAAAGGTTCACTACCATGAAAAAGAATTTCGAAGTGAACATGACTAATGAGAACCAAAGATCATGATTCCAAAATAATACAGACATGATAACACCAGTGAGAGTATATGAATATATACATATATGTTTATAGTACAATACTACAACACCAAAAGAAGCCAAATATAAAGAAGATTCCTTTAACACACTCTCAAATTCAATGCTTAAAACTTAAGCATGCCCATACATAAACATTAGCTATAAACCCATGAATGGTCAGAACTTGGGATTTACACATAAGTTTAAGAGTGTAGAAACACTTAAGGTTGCACCACAAATTTTTGAGCATGTGAACAAAAAAGCTAGCATGGAAACCAACCATCATAAGGATATTGGCATCACTTAAACTACCAACCTGAAAACTTAACACTTTCCAACATATATGCAAGAAATGAAAAGACACTAAAATAAGAGCAACAACATGCTAAAGGGCATATAATCAAGTATAAGGAAGACATACTCAGTGAGATGAGTAAGAGGAACTACACCATATCAAGGTGGTAGTCATTACAAAGGAGAAAAGCAGGGTTTCTCTTGAAGATAGGCTTTAAAGAGAGAAGTGGCGACAAACTCAGTGCTATTTTGGTCAAAGCTTTCAACAAATTAACCCAAGTACTCTTTTTATATTCCCCATCTTTAGAAGATCTCTTTCGTTGAAGTTTAACTTCAGGTGATAGTAATACTCATGCGTAAAAAGCATCTCACTTAGATCACCAATGGATTTTCATCTTGAGAGCAAGAAGGTCTTACACTTAGATTAAGACATGAACTCTATCTTCTCACTCTCTTAGAGGACTGCACTCTCTTCTTACTAAAGAGCTCCAACATGCATAACTTTCTCAGTGGGTAGAAAAAAGGGTGGCTATAGCTGGGCTCCAAAACCATGATGGCAACAAAAGTTTAAAACAAAGCTGCATGAATTCACCGTTTACACAATTGGGAAACTACAAAATTTTCCTTGAATCCGTGCTTTGGGCTTGGTCTCAAACAAATAAACGACAAAACAAGACTAGGGCCCACAATCACTCTCCCATAAAAGAGTTTAGTCCTTCTAAACTCTCACACTTGATGATAACAATTGGAGCTACCCTCCGACATCGAGGGTGATTAAAGAAAACCCAGCATTATGATCAAGTTAGAAGAACAACCAATGACCACAAAGACAATAAGTGAAGTAGTAAGACATATCTAGAGAGGTTGCCCTTCACAATACTCACACCGAAAGAAGCTAGAACTTTTGATTCATGTTGCATTTCTCATTAACTCTCTAAACCCATGTCCAAAAATTGTTTGGTAATAAGTGAGGAATCTATCAAAAGAGTCCCATACCTAGGAATTCAAGCATGTAAAAATTTGATGGGGATCAATAAATTCTT